>NC_079491.1:78006965-78309995 GCF_020520425.1 Spinacia oleracea | reverse complement strand
CCTCTTTATTGCAAGCTTACTGCCTTTACTACTTGTTGGCGATTATGACTGTGTCTAGTGGTGAAAGAAGGTCTTTAAGCGAACAACTATGTCTAGTGGTGAAAGAAGGTCTTTAAGTGAGTTAGTTTGTTTTAGGGAGGGTCAAGTCGAGTACTTTAGAGGTCATGGGCGCTTGCGTCAGCCCCCATTCAATTGAGGCAAATGATCTTTTGAGTCTTGGCTAAGTGCCTAGGAGTGTGAGTGCTCCTTCGGGCAAGGGTACGTGCCCTTATTATTTTTCGATGTGTGCTCATTTTGGCATCTTGATGACTTGGATTCTTCTTTTGACTTAAGTTTTTCTTTCGACTTGGATTGCAAGTAATTAAATTTCAATAAGGGACTCTATTTCTTATTCTTGTTATTCTATAGGCTCCAACATTTTTGCAAATTGGTTGGACCGAATCATGGATTGCCTACGTATCCGCCTTAAACAGATTTAATTTGGAATCAGGTCTTGCGTAGTTCTTAGCCAGAAAATGGTTTCTTAGGATGCCGATTTAAACAAGTACGTTCGAGTGGACTCGTAATGTTTGAAAAAGGGTAAAATAAGTGTATGAAATTTTGGAGCGCGCGTATTTTGCGTATTTTATACGATCTTCTACCCCCCAAGTGTTCGTTATTCTTCCGCATGTATATGGGAAAATATACGAACACTTTTAGGAATTGGGAGTTGAAAGCAAGAACGGCGCCCAGGGCTGGGCGCTATTATTTTCGGCGCCCAGGTCTGGGCGTTGAAGCGTGTTCTGGGCTGTCTTTTTGCGCTGCTCCTTTTCGTTTCGCGCCAAATATTTGCGAATCTTTTTTGTGCGCTAAATGCTTCTTTTCCTTTTTTAAATGCTTCTTTTCTTTTTTTTGTGCGCTTTGCAAAGTTCTTTTATTATTATTATTATTATTATTATTATTATTATTATTATTATTTTTTATTATTTTTTTATTATTCTTTGATTTTTTTACGTTAAGCGTGGAACGTACTTTTCATTTGTTTTTTTTTATTCGTGACTTAAGACGGCTTGAAAGACTGGTCAAATGAGATAGGATAATTTGTATAGGTATTTAGTCAAGCATGAGGATTACATCTGTTAGGACTCACAATTTGCAGCCTCGTGCTAGTTGTTGTGGGGTTTTTCCGGTGAGATACCTTGGAGGTTTCTTGGTAACTTTTAAAGATTAAACAAGATTGTATTTTTATAGAGAGAAAAAGTAGAGAGAAGGCAGAGCAGCAATTGCTCTAGAATGTATTGATTGTGACCCCTTTTTCTAGGGAAGTGGGAATATTTATAGTACTAGGTTTTTGTGGGAATGACCGAATATTCCCCTTACATGATTGGCTGGGGAATGGGAGAAGGACACGTGTCCTTTCTCCTTACAATTCTCTGATCCCCTGTAGCAATAGTGGGCTATTTGGGCCTATTGTGCTTAGTAATTCACTTGGGATACATACTAATTAAGTCCTTTTCCAGGTATAGGTTTTATACGTACATTTATACATACTTAAATACATACATTGTAGATACCTAGATTAATACTCATGCCCCGGAGTAGACTTTGCATGATTTCTGCTTAGGGGGCGCAATACGTGCCAGGTGTCACATCTTCATTGGTGCACGAAGGCATGGTAATTTTGCCCACAACATTTGCCCCTCAAGAAGGGCATTTCTGGAAACACTTTCCGGGTATCGCTTCTTGATCTTTGATTTGCATCTTCATCTTTGGGTCAGGTGTTGAGGGGGTGACACGTGTCACCTTTCTCTATTTTGCCCCTCCCTATATATAGAGGGGGGGGGGTAAATTTCATTTTTTTACATTTCATTTTCACAGAGCTCTCATAGGCGATTTCCGGCGTGTTCCTACCACCATCAGGCGATTTCCGGCCACCGCGAGACTCATCCTTTTCCTCGTCAAACTCATCCTGTTCTTCGCGAAATTCATCCCGTTCTTCGCGATACTCATCCTGTTCTTCACCAAGTACTTCGCAGATCTTTCAAGGTTAGTTTTCGCCTTTCTTGTTTTTGTTATCCTCTCGTCATTTTTCTCTTTGTTAGCGGCCGACCTCTTAGTACTAGGTAAGGGTTTAAAGGTTTTATTTAAGATTTTTCCGCCGTTCATCTTTTATCGGGGCGGACGTCCAATCGCGTCTTTTTCTTCATTGTTGGTCACCCCTAAGCCGTGCTTCGTTCACTATGCAGAAGGCATGGCTAGAACCAAGCAAACGGCAGATCCTACGCGCCTGCGCTTGCGGGAAGGAGCATCGACACCTCCTAGGGAGAGATATTCTTCCACCGCCTCGGCAGTCGACGAAGAATTTGCCGAACTCTTTCAAGAGATCGACGAGTACGTCGAGGCGGGGGAGCAGGCGGCAAGCTCGTCGGAGGGTACAGCGAGCCAGGCAGTGGGGGAGCCAAGCGTCGCTCCATTGTCATCGGCCGCCGAGGAGCAAGAAGCTGCTCCCCAGCTTATTAGGCCCAGAGGACGGGAGGAGGCCCAATTGCTTCCGTCAGAAATTCACCCAGACGTGGGCTGGATGCGGTGGCTAGACAGGCACGGAGCCAAGATGAGGGATGACCTCTGCGTGGGGGAAGGGTACCAAATGCGCGTGCCGGCCGGTCTGGACTCGACCGTCAGCCTGCTTGCCGAGGGAGAATTCCCTGTGTATGTCGCGTCAATCAAACTCGGCATGAGATTCCCTCCACACCCCTTCGTTGTGGAGGTGTTAGATGGTTTTAATATTGGGGTGGCCCAGCTGACCCCCAACTCATGGGCGGATATCTTCGGCTACATTGCCAAATGTGCGCTAGACGACGTGGAGCCGTCCTTCAACGCCTTTCTGCATCTGGTCTCCCTCTCTCGTTCCCCCAGTGCCGCCAAAGGGTGGTTTAATCTGAGCAGCCGTGGTACCTACCAGACAGTGGTCTGCAAGCTCAGCAAGTGGCATATGTGGAGGAAGAGGTGGGTCGTGTTTTACACGGACGACCAGGAGATGTATGAGCGAATGAGCCGTTGGAACTGCAACGCCAACTTCATGGATCGTGACGAGCCCCTTCCACCCCTTACTGCCGAAGAGTGGGATCAGATAATGGTCCTGTTCAGGGCCAACACTTATCACTTAACAGTGGATAAGAGTTTCCATGTGCCGGCCGAGTGGTTGCCGCACATTAGCCAGTTTCGGAACGAGGCTTTTCTAGCCGCCGTAGGCTTAGGATATTCCATGACTCGAGGTTGTATGCCAATTTATGTGCCGCTCTGCCTTGGTCTTATTCATTTTTCTAACTTTGGATTTCTTTTGTTCTCAGAGGAAGGAATGAGCAAGTTGTCGGCGGCGGATACCGGGAAAGGCGATATGACCGATTGGATGGCGGACATCTATGAGGCCAAGATGCAGAAAGCCAAGGCCGAGTTGGAGGAGAAGGTGAGTATTCTCTTAGGTTGTTTTTTGCAAGTTAAGCTTCCTCCGTCCATTGTCTATAGTGGACGTCTATTTAGTGACGAGCCGATATCCTGATATGTGACCCATGTTTGCTAATGTTGGCCTCGTCACTTTTTAATGACGGGCCCCTTTGTGAGTGTTTTTCCTGTGGTTGCCAAGGTGCGCCTCGTCACCTTTTAAGACGGGCCACCCCCACCCCTTTTTTACAAGTGACTCGTGGTTGATAGGGTACGCCTCGTCATTTTCGAGACGGGCGTCCTTTTTTATGACGAGCCATTTTTATATGAGTGTTGCACTTGATAAGGTACGCCTCGTCATTTTTAAGACGGGCGTCCTTTTTTAATGACGAGCCACTATTTAATGACTTGTGATTGATAAGGTACGCCCCGTCATTTTTAAGACGGGCGTCCTTTTTCAATGACGAGCCACTGTTCTGTGAGTGACTTGTGATTGAAAAGGTACGCCTCGTCATTTTTGAGACGGGCGTCCTTTTTAATGACGAGCCACTGTTCTGTGAGTGACTTGTGATTGATGAGGCACGCCTCGTCATTTTTGAGACGGGCGTCCTTTTTAATGACGAGCCACTGTCCTGTGAGTGACTGGTGATTGATGAGGTACGCCTCGTCATTTTTGAGATGGGCGTCCTTTTTAATGACGAGCCACTGTTCTGTGAGTGACTTGTGATTGATGAGGTACGCCTCGTCATTTTTGAGATGGGCGTCCTTTTTAATGACGAGCCACTATATGGTGAGTGACTTGCGATAGATGACGAGGCCTAATATTTGACTATCCTTTCTTTTTTAGCAAGCTAAGGACGCGGCTAGGGCGTCAGGGAAGAAGAAGGGGACGACTCTGTCCCAGCTGAAGAAGAGAGCTGTGTCGGCTGGCTCGGAGACTCCGAGTACCTTCAAGAAGCCAAAACCCCTACCTCGCCGTCTCGTGAAGAAAGACGAGTCGAAGGTTGCTGAGGGGGGATGCCCTGATGACGAAGAGATGGGCGTGGACAAGCCGTCTCTGGTGGTGGACTTGGTGTCCAAATCGAGGTCCGGTGGGCATCCGGACGAGCTGGAGGACCCTCTTTCGGGAATCCCGGCCGACGTCCGCTCTCAGATACCGGCGGAGGTGGCCCGCCGAGCTAGGTCTTCGGGCGGTAAGTATTATTCGAACGTCGTTCAGACGTATCGAGCCTCCTCTGGCAGTTCTTCTTACTCTCCGCGTCATCCTAAGGCCGTTCTTTTTCCTATAGCCAAAGACAAAGGGAAGGATGCAGCTGCTGCCGAGGACGAGAACGTACCTGCTACTCCCCACTATTCGTCAAAGGATAGGGTGGCTATATGCCGCAAGGTTTTTAAGGCCGTCCCCGCAGAGTATGTTGCTTCTCTTCCTGGCCGCAAGACTGACGCCCAGTTTGGTGCGATCCAGGCCACTCTTCTCGACGTAAGTCTATTTCCAACTTGCTTGTACTTGTCTTCTCTTTTAGAGTCATTTACTAATTTGTAGCTTCTTTTGCAGTTGTTCTGCCGCATGGAATTCTGCAAGAGTTGGAAGACCCGCACTGCTGAGGAGCTCAAAGCTCAGGTGGCTGAGTCCACCCACCATGGCGACTATGCGTTCAAGTCCATTGAAGAGGTCCGCCTGCAGATGCAGACGACCATAGACCTTCAAGCGAAGGAGGTGGCTGCGTTGAGATCTGACAAGGCCGAGCTGCTTAAGAAGATCTTGGCGCAGGACAAGGACATGGTGGCAATGGTCGAGGAGGCCAAGACAGCGGCGGCGGAAATACGGGCGCTTCAGGACCAGTTGCGGGAGTACCCTCAGGTCAAAGAGGCGGCTGAGGAAGCCGAGCATCTTCGTGGGGAGCTGGAGACGGCCAGATCGCAAGTTCGCACCTTGCGTGAGCGTCTTCTGGAATCCTATGATCAGGGGGAACAAGCGACCAAGGACGCTGTTAAGCACGCCTGGGAGAGCCACATGTCAGAGTATGATCTTGGGTGGTTCCAGCGGCGAATGGAGCACAGTGCCGCTGTGTTGGCTGCTGAACGTCTTGGTCAGCCGCCCCCTGAGTTTGTATCATCTGATGACGAGGACGATGCGGTCGCTCCCTGATTTGCTTCCTTTCCTGCTTTTTTTAAAATTTTATTCAAGCGTTCCCGTGCCTAAGGGCAAAAACAATTATGTTGTAAAGTTTTGGCGCTGGTGGCGTCTGTATCATTGTGCCTGCTGAGCACACAACAATTTTCTTTCTTTTTTCTGGTCAAGAATTCTGAGCTACTTTTACACGCCTTTCTACGGGCGTTGTTTTATAAGTAAATAGGTTTTTTGATGCTTCTCTTAACTCGCATTTACTTGCTCTTCATAATTTGATTATTCCTTAATCAATAGGCTTAATCAATAGGTATGATTGCCAAGGTGCAACCGAGTGTACACTAAGCACGTTGATGCCGCAGGCAACTGAGTATGCGCTAGGCCCTACTTTGGTCGTCACTTTCTTTGGCGAGCGTGTCTATAACGATATTGATTGACGCAAGTCAATCAATAGGTATGATTGCCGCTAGACATGCTCGTCAAATGGACTGTACGGCCAAACGTTCGTGCCGCCTAACTTTGAGCAAACAACCTTTGTTTCGAAGTTAATCGTGCCGCCGAACTTTTGAGCGGACAACCTTCGTTTCCAAGTGGTTGGTGCCGCTGGCAACTGAGCATGTGCTAGGCTCTACTTTGGTCGTCACTTTCTTTGGCGAGCGTGTCTATAACGATATTGATTGACGCAAGTCAATCAATAGGTATGATTGCCGCTAGACATGCTCGTCAAATGGACTGTACGGCCAAACGTTCGTGCCGCCTAACTTTGAGCAAACAACCTTTGTTTCGAAGTTAATCGTGCCGCTGAACTTTTGAGCGGACAACCTTTGTTTCCAAGTGGTTGGTGCCGCTGGCAACTGAGCATGTGCTAGGCCCCACTGTGGTCGTCGCCTTCTTTGGCGAGCATGTCTAACGATATTGATTGGCGCAAGTCAATCAATAGGTATGATTGCCGCTAGGCATGCTCGTCAAATGGACTGGCCGGCCAAACATGCGTGCCGCCGCGCTTTTTAGCAAACAACCTTAGTCTCTTTGATATTGGTGCCGCAGGCAACTGAGCATCCGCTAGGCACTACTGTGATAGTCGCTTTCTTTGGCGAGCGTGTCTATAACGATATTGATTGACGTAAGTCAATCAATAGGTATGATTGCCGCTAGACATGCTCGTCAAATGGGCTGGACGGCCATATTTTCGTGCCGCCGCACTTTTGAGCAAACAACCTATGTTTCAAAGTTGTTCATGCCGCTGGGCTTTTGAGCGAACAACCTATGTTTCAAAGTTGTTCATGCCGCTGGGCTTTTGAACAAATAACTTACGATTTAAGTTTATTCGTGCCGCTGGCACTTATTATGCTGTACTGGTCGGCCAGCGGCTTGCTTATATTGGGAGGGGAGTTGGATAGGTGATCAGCCTACAACTTGGTGCTAATCTGGGCCACTTCTTAGGCTTCAAACAATTAGTCTTGCTGAGTTTTTGCTAATCTGGGCCACTTCTCAGGCCGTCATACAATTAGGCTTTGGTTATGCATTGGAGTGTATATTTTTATATTCATTGTGCGAGCAATAAATATTACGAGACAAATAGAGTAGTATTATTCATAACTTTGCAAGGCGAATTTAGCCGGTTACAAAAGTAATTACTACCCTACTATGACCATTAGAGGTCGCCCCTTGGGCAATGGATCGTGGTAAGTAAGACAAGGCTTAGCACATATCTAGAAGAAATATTTCTTGAGATTGTCGGCATTCCAAGTGCGCGAAATAGGGCGGCCTTGCATGTCTTGAATGCGGTAGGTTCCATCTCTAACTTCATCATAGATCTCGTAAGGTCCCTCCCAAGTGGGCGTCAGCTTACCTTGTTCATTTGCTCGTCCTGTGGACTCCATTTTTCTGAGGACAAAATCTCCCACTTTGAGCACTCTATTAGAGACTCTCTTGTTGTATTCTCTTGCCATCCTTATCTTGTACAGCTGTTGTCTGAGCGCTGCATTTCCTCTAACCTCGGGCAGAAAGTCCAAGGCTGCTTTCATTGTCTCCCAGTTAGCATTTCCGTCATACAGCATGACTCTCAACGTTGGCTCACACATTTCTATGGGTAGGACAGCCTCGGCGCCATAGGCTAGCAAGAAGGGTGTTTCACCGGTTGAATTCTTAGCCGTGGTGCGGATGGACCATAAGACATTTGGCAGCTCATCAGCCCATAGACCTTTGGCTTTGTCAAGCTTCTTTTTCATTCCTTCAGAGATAATTTTGTTGAACGCCTCAACCTGACCATTGGCTTGGGGTCGTCCGACTGATGCAAAACAGGTGTGTATACCGTGATCTGCCAGCCACTCTTTCAGCTTAGGCGTCTCAAACTGGGGCCCATTATCGAAGACGATAGCCTGTGGAATCCCAAAGCGAGTCATGATGTTCTTCCAAATGAATGCTCTCACATCAGCAGTTTTTATGTTTTTGAGCGCTTCTGCCTCCACCCATTTGGTGAAGTAATCTACAGCAACGATGACATAACGCCTTCCCCCTGGTGCGGTCGTGAATGGGCCTAGGAGATCCATCCCCCATTTAGCAAATGGAATTGGGCTTGTAATGGGCGTCAGAACTCGTGCCGGTTGATGTATTAGGTGAGAAAAGCGCTGACATTTGTCACACTTCTTGACCAGTGAGATTGCGTCCTCCTTAAGGGTCGGCCAGTAATAGCCAGTTCGAAGTGCCTTTTCAGCCAAAGCCCTTCCACCAATATGCGAGCTGCACAACCCCTGATGAAGGTCTTCTAGAATTTCCTGCCCCTTCTCAGGTGTTACACATCTTAACAAAGGACGGGAGTAGGCCTTTTTGTAGAGGGTGCCGTTCCACATTTCAAACCAAGAACATTTCTTTTGAAGTTTTGCCGCTTCCCTTGAGTCTTCGGGCAAGACTCCATTCATTTTGAAGTTTACTATGTCATCCATCCATGTGGACGTTCTGTCAAGAGTTTCCACTTCCATTTGTTCAACACTTTTGTGCTCTTTTACCTCCCAAAACACGTGCCGAGGGGTATCACAAGACGCGGAACTTGCCAACTTTGACAGGGCATCAGCTTGGTTATTTTCCGAGCGAGGGACTTACCTTACTTCAAAACTTTTCAGTGGCTCTACTTCCTGATGGACGGCCTGCATGTATTTGACCATAGTCGGATCCCTAGCTTCGTAGGTCCCATTAACTTGGCTCACAATCAGTTGGGAGTCAGATAGTGCTACAATCTCCTCGGCGCCTGCCGCCTTACACATTTTAATGCCACAAAGCAGGGCTTCATATTCGGCTTCATTATTTGACGCCTGGAAGTTAAATCGCATAGCATATTCAAAAGTATCTCCTTCTGGGGAGTGACAGATTATCCCTGCTCCACATCCATTCTGTGTGGATGAGCCGTCTACATACACTGTCCACACTGTGCTTGTATTCTTGGCAAAGTCTGGCCTCGTCATTTCAACAATGAAGTCGGCACATGCCTGCCCCTTGACAGCTTTCCTCGGCTCATAGGTGATATCAAAGGCGTTCAGCTCTATTGCCCAATTCAGCATTCGTCCTGACGCCTCCAGCTTTGTGAAGGGCAGTTTGAGCGGCTGATCGGTGTAGATCACTATTTTGTGAGCTAAGAAATAAGGACGGAGCTTTTTGCTGGCCATGAACAGAGCTAAGCCAAACTTTTCCACTGTAGGATATCTAACTTCAGCATTTTGAAGAACATGACTGACAAAGTATACCGGCATCTGTATTCCCTCCCTCTCTGTCAGTAGAACGGCACTCAACGAGTGCTCGGACACGGCGAGATACATGTACAAAGTCTCTCCTAGCAAGGGACTAACAAGACGAGGCAAGGTGTGTAAGTGCTCCTTTAATCTGACCAATGCCGCCTCGGCCTCGTCCGACCATTCAAACTTGGCCTTCTTTCTGACAGACCTAAAAAAGTAGTGGCACTTGTCTCCAGCCCTGGAAAGGAATCTGCCCAGGGCGGCCAAGCAACCTGTGAGCCGCTGGACCTCCTTCACTGTCTTTGGTGAGCTCATATCAATTACTGCCTGGATTTTGTCTGGGTTGGCTTCAATTCCTCTTTCATCAATCAAGAAACCTAAGAATTTGCCTGCCGTCACCCCGAACACACACTTCTTAGGATTCAACCTCATGTTGTAAGCTCGAATAGTCTCAAATGTCTCTCTGAGATCAGTTATGTGCGCCGCCCTCAACTTACTTTTTACGATCATATCGTCAATGTAAGCTTCAATATTCCTGCCGAGCTGCTTAATGAACACAGTGTTAATAAGACGCTGAAAGGTGGCCGGTGCATTTTTTAACCCAAACGGCATCACCTTGTAGCAGTAAAGGCCTTGTTCAGTAACAAATGACGTTTTTTCCTGGTCGTCAGGCCACAACGGAATCTGGTGAAACCCTGAGTAGGCATCCATAAAGATCATCATGGCATGCCCCGCTGTAGAGTCGACGAGCCGGTCAATCTTGGGCAATGGGAAACTGTCCTTTGGACATGCCTTATTGAGGTTGGTGTAATCAACACACATTCTCCAGGTACCATTAGGTTTTTTGACGAGGACCACGTTAGCAACCCAGTCGGGGTACTGACTAGGCCTGACGAACCCAGCCTCCATCAACTTCTGTATTTCCGCGGCTGCCGCCTGATTTCTATCTTCCCCATGGTTCCTTTTCTTCTGACGAACCGGTTTAAAGTTTGGGTCCACATTCAGCTTATGGACGGCCACAGCAGGGTCAATACCCGGCATTTCGTCCACCGTGAAAGCAAAGATATCTTCAAATTCTCTCAAAAGGTGGACCAACTCTGCCGCCAGCGGGTCGTCAGGAGAAATCCCGATGGGCACTACTCTGTCAGGTTTGTCTGTGTTTAAAACCACATTGAAATGGGCCCCAACAGGCTCTGGGCGTCTCTCTTCCATGTGCCCTGCTGAGATAGTTAATGTTTCTTTGACGACCTTGGGTTGCGTGTCGCCACATTTTCGTTTGTTGCTCGACGTCCCTTTCTCTTCACCCGTTCCCCATGCTTCTGGACTCAAGGTGGTTAGGTAGCAATCTCTAGCTTGTTGCTGGTCACCATGTATAGTGCTGACGCTCCCATCGTCACAAATGAACTTAAGAAGCATCAGATGAGTCACAATGACAGCCTTTGCCCTATTCAACGTGGGACGCCCCAAGATGATGTTATATGCCGTCAGATCTTTCACTATGAGAAAACGGACATCCATTTGCCGAGATTCCTTTTTATTTCCCATCCTCAGAGGAAGGGTAATTATGCCGACTGGGTGGATGACACTACCTCCGAAGCCTATAATGGGATTGTGGATTTTCTCAATTTTTGAGGGATCATGTTGCAGCCGATTCAAGCACTCTAGACTAATTATGTCCGACGAACTTCCTGTATCAACCAAAATACGCCTAACCCTTAGGTTAACAACTTTTAACTCAATTACCAAAGGATCGTCATGCGGGGTGGAGATTTTCCCACGGTCGGCCTCGCCGATTTCAACTTTTGGAAACGGGTCAACTGTGGCCTTGCCGGACAGCATCACTTGCCCCAATCGCTTGGCATAATCCTTCTGGCCCCTCATGGTCGGCCTGCCGGCGGCCAATCCTCCTGAGATGACTGCCACGCACTCTGGGTCGGTACGATTCCCATCTTCCTCCGAGGGAGGGGATTTGTTTTTCTTGTAGAAGGGTTTGCCAGAACCTCCCGTGTTCCTGCTGATATAACTTTTTAAGAACCCCTTGGTGGCTAGGCCGTCCAATGCCCTTTTCAAGCTCTTACATTCATTGGTGTCATGCCCAATGTCACTGTGAAAGTGACAGTACAGTTTGGGGTCCCTACTTTCTGGTGGTGACTTCATGGGAAATGGACGATCAATGTCATATTTGGACCCGACGTCCATCAGGATTGTGTACATGTCTGTGTTATACTCGAATCGCTCCCGATCATAAGTTCTAGGCCGTTTCTGACCTGCCGCTCCAGGGGCCCTGTCTGATTCTTTTGAAATAGCCCACGTCCCGTTAGGCCGGTTCTTCTTTTCAAATTTCTCCTTTTTTGCCGCTAGCTCGGCGGTATCACTTCCTCTGGGGTCTTTCGGGACGCTGCAAATCTCTGTTGCATGAATGAAGGCCTCCGCCTCATCCAGCACTTCTGCCATTGTTCGGACGCTTTTCTTTACCAGATCAAACTTGAAAGAGCCCTTTTTAAGCCCTCGAATGAAGTTATCGAATGCAACACCATCTGGCAAATCCGGAATTTGCCCTGCCTCTAGATTGAATCTCTTCACATAACTCCTCAGGGACTCGTCCTTCCCTTGCTGAATCCTACTCAGATGCATGCTCGTCTTCTTCTCTTCCTTGTGAGCCATGAACCGAGTAGAGAACAATAGCTCGAGCTCCGAAAAAGAGCAAATAGTTCCGGCTGGAAGTCTCTCGAACCACTTAGAGGCTACTCCTTTGAGTGTGCCCGGAAAATACTTACACCAGGTTGAGTCAGTTGTTCCTTGGACATACATGTGATGCCGGTAAACCAAGAGGTGCATGTTCGGATCTGTGGTACCATCGTAAGCATCAATGTTGGGCGGCTTGACTTTGGGTTCCCTCGGGGCTCTCATAATGGAGTCTGCAAAAGGGGTGGTGTGCCCTAGGGCCATGTTGGACACCCCCTCCTGAATGTGATATACAGGGTCTTGACGCCTGGAGTAGGGTAGCCGCAGGGAGGACTCGCGTCCGCGAGTTTGACGGGTTGGACGGGTGGCCCCTGGACGTGCCTGGCTCAGATGCGTATAAGTTGGATGAGGGAGAGGTCTATCCGGCATGACGGGGGTTGACCCAGTGTCAGAAAGTTCAGACTCAGAGTCAGGCAACTGCTCTGCGCGTGGCTGCTCACGTCCTCGGGACGTTTCTCCGATCAGCCGCCGTGGCATTCGGCGTGGTAGGTAAGACATTGCCTGATTGGGCTGACTTGTTGGCGGCTGTCTCCTTAGGTCCTCGCCTGTCAGCCTGGTCCAGACATTCGGGGGGCGTAAAGAAAGTGTTGGCCTATTGCTTGCCGGCCTCTCATGATTTGCAGCCACAGCAGTGGTGTAAATCAGCATACACTTCTGTACCTCAGCATTAACTGTCTTCCCCACATCAGCTTGGAACTCAGCCAAAATAGCCCGAAGAGCACCCACAGAGACAGGCATATCAGGGTTCTCCTCTATTACCGTATCCATCCGAGGATCCAGGTGTCCTCCAGGAGGGGTGCGATTGGCCTGGTCGTCCTCCTCGCTGAGCACCTCTACCTCGGCAGTGTGACGAGGGGTGTGCCCGGCCGCAAATGTACGTGCGGCATCTTCAGTGATTCTTGTGGCCGGCGTATGATGTTCAGTCGGCATTTCTCTTTCGAGGGGTGGCCGCTCTACGCGCGTAGGCCGCCCAGCATCGTTGTCCTGTCGTTGATCTTCCATGTTACCGTACCTCCCCACAGACGGTGCCAAATGTTGTGGGGTTTTTCCGGTGAGATACCTTGGAGGTTTCTTGGTAACTTTTAAAGATCAAACAAGATTGTATTTTTATAGAGAGAGAAAGTAGAGAGAAGGCAGAGCAGCAATTGCTCTAGAATGTATTGATTGTGACCCCTTTTTCTAGGGAAGTGGGAATATTTATAGTACTAGGTTTTTGTGGGAATGACCTAATATTCCCCTTACATGATTGGCTGGGGAATGGGAGAAGGACACGTGTCCTTTCTCCTTACAATTCTCTGATCCCCTGTAGCAATAGTGGGCTATTTGGGCCTATTGTGCTTAGTAATTCACTTGGGATACATACTAATTAAGCCCTTTTCCAGGTATAGGTTTTATACGTACATTTATACATACTTAAATACATACATTGTAGATACCTAGATTAATACTCATGCCCCGGAGTAGACTTTGCATGATTTCTGCTTAGGGGGCGCAATACGTGCCAGGTGTCACATCTTCATTGGTGCACGAAGGCATGGTAATTTTGCCCACAACACTAGTGTCATGAGTTTACATCAACCAAGGCCAATGAGTAGCATGGGGACGACTCAAGGGTGTAACCAAACAAGTTATATGGTCATTATACTAATGGTGGTGTAACAGCAGGTTTGGGCCTTGGAAATAATGGGTATGACGCACGTGTCAATGGCCGTACGTGGTTTGCAGTTGATAATAAGTTCAAGAACAAGAGTCGAGGTAATGGTTTCTTGGGTTATGGCAATGAGAACATGGATGGGTTAAATGAGCTGAACAGGTGCCCCAGAGCGAAGGCGTCTAAGAACATAAGGATTGGAAAGGGTAGACATCGTAGAATTCTATGTAGTTTTTGTGGCATGATTTGGATTGGTTGACTCAATTCTTTTCCTTCGTTTACTTGGGTGAATATTGCACTTTGGGAGGTACGGGATAAGTATTCCATGGCTCGCTCTTTTCGCTCTCCCTTTTCTTTTTCTCTTTTTTCTCTTTTTTTCTTGGGATTTCTCCCCCTTTTTATTTGGGCTAAAAGGTGGATGGTTGTGGTCTTTGAGTCACGAGGCGAGACTGAGTGAGCCTCGGCTGGTAGGCCTATAGTGGACCTTTAATTTTAGTAGGCCTAGGGTGGACCTTTAAATTTTCTTACTTTGCAAGCGTATTTAGTCGTTTCTTAAAATGTGCAAATAGCGTAGATTCAAAACGTTGTTTTTTTCTTTATTAAAATTTAACGAAAGAATTACATCGAAAATAATTTTTTGTTTCTTTTCAGACTCCAGTTTCTGGGATTTAATTGGAAGTTGTGATTTAGACTCGAACTTTCATTAATTTTTTTGATGATAACCCGTGTATGAATACAAGGAGGTGGCCTAGACTCAAAATAATGACGTGGCGTAAGCCTATAATACTTGACCAAGAAACTTTCAGACTTAGGCTAATTGGACCATAACTTTCGTTGGTTGACACTTTAGATTTTAACCCTTGGGTGCCCATTTGTCATGCGCCATTTTGCTTAATGTTGGGAAGGTAGTTAGTTGGGGAGATCGAATTTTTTTTTTGCAAGACTGGAATCATTAGTGCGGCTTCCCTCTTAGTGTGTATTGCTTTACCCCAATGGTAGCCTTATGGTATGCCGATTTGGGTATTTTCATGGTTGGTCATGTTGCATTCATGGAAAATCTTTTAGTCTGGACTTAGGAGTATTTAACGGAGCGAGTGGCTCGAGAGGACTATGATAGTCGTGACCAAATGTGATCGTAAGCCTTAAGGCCATTAATTTTTTTCTTTGCCAATGGTACTGACACCTTAGGCTCACTTTGGGGGTTGTGCGACTATGGAGAAATGATTTCCAGAATGTGACTGTTTCCATTTTGCAAATACATAATATATTCTTTTTATTGGTGAGAGAGAGTATTGAGGCCGTAGATTCTTAGCAAGGGATGACAATTACATATGGGTGCTTATTGATTTAAATGTTAGGAAGGGAGACTCAATATGTTTTAACCTTTTTATTTGCAGAACGACACCAAGCATTAGGACCGATTCTATGGATAAGACAACTAAGACTTAGGATTTAGATTGTACTTTGGCATAGCCTAGTCTAGACTCGGATTTATTTATTTTTTTATTCGAACATTATTTTTCCTTGAAGACTCTATTTGAACATAATTTTTTGAATACTTTGCCCATGTGACATTCAAGGTTATTTAATTAGCATGCTCGGTTTTGGTGCCGAACATTGTCGTCATAGGAGGCCTAATGACGACACAAAGAGTTGTTTATTTTATAAGTCGTTCTTAGAATTGAGTGCCTTTTCGTACGCCCTTGCAGCAATTTTCACGAATTTTCTTTTACTGCTACGTATTTTTTTATGCGCGGGCACCGAGGCTGCTGTGCCTGACCAAAAGGCCAGGTAGCAACTTCAGCGCCCAGCGGTGGGCGTGAGAATATTTGGCGCCCAGCCAGGGGCGCTAAAAATGCGTCCCTGACTGGTACTCGTATTCTGTTCGTATATATTTTTTTGTATATGCGACTTTATTTTGCGTGCTTGCCTAAAACGTCCTTTACGCGTTGTGCAGCGTTGTGGGATTCGTTACGGGCCCTCCTGAGCGTCGCTTATTTTTGTGGCGATTGTTCGGGGTTGCGGAACACGTATCTTGGTATAACTCTTTGGCCAATTGGTTTATGAATGTTTGGGCAATTTTTAAGGTCGTTGGTTTTCTAGCATTATTTGTCACACACAATCACAAAATTCGCTACACATAACTAACATTACATCATGAGGCAAAATAATAATATGTCATGTAGTTTATGATAGGCTTCTATGGGTAGTATTTGCGCCGGCTTGGTACCGCTTCTATCGCAGATCTAACACATGCCCCGGTCGAGGTAGTGCCTTCAACAGACGAATTTCGCCCAAGAGGCCAATCACGATGTAAGCCAAGGGGGCATGCACCAATGAGAGGGACCTAATGGGCGAGCGATTGCGTTTGGGACGGGTGTACTACTAGCGAAAGTGCCGAGTGGAAAACATTCGAAGCGTATGCACCCCCCGGTTGGCGATGGGTATCCTTAGTCCCAACTCCCGAGATGAAATATCCAAGGGAGCCAAGATTCGTTATGCGGTTCTGTCCGTTCACATTAATATGCTGATTTTCAGGTCGTCCCAACTTGATGGGGAAATAAACAAGGGGTAGGATCGTTTCACCCTTCGGCTATTTTGATTACCTACGAGCATGAGTATTTCCTTTACTATCCCCAGTGGAGTCGCCACTGTGAGGGGGTCGAAAAAGCACGAGGCTAATGCGTGACCTCGTCCCTCGTGGGTGTGACGTTTCTTTTTGTCAAATCAAGTGTAATTGGATTTCCTGTGAGTTTACACCCAATTTACTAGTAATATAAGAGTCGTCATTCAGTTTTTAACGACAATGAGAAAAACTGACAAAACCCGGTTATCGTGACATAAAGGGAGTGCAATTATGTTTGACCACGACGGCCATAGGTTCCCTTGTGATCCCTGGTGTGGGGAGCTCTCAACATACACCCGCAAGATAGAGATTGAGGGTTCGGGGGACTGTAACTACCGAGAGGAGTACTCGCTCTTCGATAACTCCAGAGGCAGGATATCCTTACTAGCTCAGCATAAATAATTGAAGGGACATGCGTTAACTATTAAACTAATCCGAATTGATTTTAACAATATGCAACACATAATACTAGATCGATCGTGATTATCTTGTTTAGATTGATTTAAGGGACCTGGCATGATAGTTCAATTTCCCAAAATATTATCTTTATTAGGCGTGATAGAACAATCAGATTTAATAGTTTAACAATTTATAAAAGGGCGAGGAAAGCAATTAAATCATGCGAAGGGACACATTACGACGCACCCTTGAGAGGTGCGTCACGGTTCTCAGAAAACTAACCACTTTGGCTTTGCTATTTCTCCTTTTATTTAACGAATCTCAAGTTTTCGGGCTTAATTCTTCAGCTACAAGGGACAGGATACGTTCCGTTCGATTTTTGGATCGATTGCGACAGAACGCTGGATCAATTTCGCAGCGTGAGGCTTAGGCTTAGGGGTTGGAGTCAATACTCAGAATATGAATTGTGTGTTGTTTCACGTCGAATTTGGGGCTGTATTTATAGGGAAGAGTTCGTGGAAAGATAGAATTTTAGAGCTCTAATCCACGAAGAATTAGGAAAGAACACGTACCCAGGTACTTTCAGCGCCCAGGGCTGGGCGCCGAAGATTTCGGCGCCCAGAGCCAGGCGTTGAAAATAGGATCTGGGCCATATTTCCTTGTCAGATTTGGACTCGTGGAATACGGAGTCTTTGAGACTTATCCGAGTCTTTTAGCGCGTAATAACTTTATGACGGAATGCGTCTGGGCCCGTTACGAACTCTAGGTTCGTTAGGATTTTAATTAATACGTAACTCTTATTTTCGAATCATATTAGGAATAGGATTCCTCTTGCAAATTCTATCTCGTTTAGGATTTATGTTGGAGTGCAACACCTAATTCTGACAGGTTTCTTTCTTTTATGACTTGCCACTTTTAACAACTACCCATTACGGCAGTTACTATTTTAAGCAGGTTTCCATAAATAGCAGGATTCTATAAATAGCAGGTTTCGGGTGAAATGAAGAGGGTGATCGAGATTCGTTATTTTATTGGAGATGCGTTGCCAAGTGGAGATTTTATGTTCTCATCATCGAACCTTCCCTTTCGGGAATGGGGACAAAAGTAGGTGTCTACAATAAAGTTATTGGTTTAAGTGGGAGCATTTTTAGTCATAAACTCTTGATTAGGTCTACAAATCCTTTAAGGTTAAAACAACTTGATTAGAATTAATAAGGACTGAATAATTGGTAGATTATTGGTGCCCTTGATTAATTGCTGCAAATATTTATGTGATGCATAACATGTTTTACTAACCAACTATGTGGGCCATTCATGATAAATAATGGGTGAATGGTATATATTGTATATGTACTTTTATGCAAGTTATGAAGTGACTAGTATGGCCCAAATAGGATAGAAAATATGGTGTGCGTACCATTAATTTGAATGTAATTGGTCTAATGCACCAAAGTTTGTTTTTCAATTCAAATATGGTCTGCGTACCATCAAATAGTTGTAATTAGTTTAATTATAGCTTATCCTATTTGAAGAAAATGACGCCTCCCATGGAGAAATTCAAGACGGAGTTTCCAATCCATTTTCAAGACGAACTTTGAAGTTGAAGCTTCAAGATGAAGTCGGGCCATACTAGATCACATTTCTCTTATGCATGCTTTAAGTTATTTATTGCTTTAAATATGTCTTAATTATGCATGAGATTATGGCTTGATTATGTTGCATGATTAAGGATTTTAGTTCACTTAAAATCTAACCAACATAGTAAGATCCTTAAGTTCCAAACTTTAAAAATTGAGTTAAAAGGTGCCATGCCAAAATAACACTTACTTGGATAACCTTTACATCAATCTAGTAATAGTTTTACGCTCAGCAAGGTGTTACTTATTGATCCTAAAGGGGTAAGGTACACAAATAATTGTGAGTACATGTTAGTTTTGGTGAAACTCAATGATATAAGTAAGGAGTCATTTTATGTCGTGGCAAAATCGATAGGTTTACCTAATAAGTTCTTAGACGTACCTATCAACCAAGAGTAGTTTATTGACTATTAGCAAAAGGCTTTTGCTTACCTAAAATATTTTAGAATTGAGTCAAAATACAAAATGTGCTTAATTCTTCAATGATTTAAGGATCTTGGAATCATTTTATTCACACCTGCCGGAACAATAAATTCGAATAAAATGCCAATAACTTGTTTAAATTGCATGATTGCTTTAATTTCAAGTTATTATTCATGATGAATATTCAGACTTTGCATGCTTCAATGTATGTTTTAATTATTGTTTATAATTAAATATCTTGCACTGCAGTAAACCCTTTTTGAAAGGTAACAGTAAATTTCCTCGATTGGTAGTGAATCCAAGAACGATTCACGGAAATGAGAGAAAGTGAGCAATTTAAAATGTACGTTTCTTATATCGACTTTTATGGTTGTTTTCGAGTACCAAAGTCGAATGGAAAACCGATTGGTGCTTGTGAATTCAAAATACACTGTAGTTTTGAGATCATAAAGCTGAGTTTAAACACTCAGCTTTACCAATGGTTAACAACCTAAAATCTCTTTCCATTTAATTCTCGAATGAGTCTAGACCCTAGACATTCGAATAGATCGATGCTTAGAGAACTTTAGAAGCTTCTGGTAAGATCATCTAGTTGAAACAGAATATTCAACATAAATAAAATGGTAAGAAATCTGCTGGAATGACATCGGACATGTCTAACAAAGTATAAAAGTCAAACACTAGTGAAGTTGATTCTTAAGACTATAAGAAAGGGTACAAGAAATAGGAAAACAAGGAACAAATGAAAGGAATTTACGATTCCGTTTCTACCTATAAGTTTATGTTTAAAGAAAAGTAACCTAGCAATCGAACTTCCCTGGTATCATATACCGCTTGAGGTTCTTACTTCAGTAATAACTCAAATAATGGAAGTTAGGCTACACTAATGGCCTACAAATGGGAAATGAAGCATGGCAATGCTACATTAGTTGTAGGGTCATCTAGTTTGTTTTAAGTCCTTTCAAGGCTGGAACTTGATGGCTATTTTGTTCAATAATCAGCATACCTAAATTTCTGCTTCAAACACAGAAATGCTCACATTCAGAAGAACAAAAACAATGCTTGTTTGTTTGTTTGTTTATTTGAATGAAATGGTCATTTACAGGTTGAGTCAATATGCTTGATTAAAAACAAACAACTCTTTAACAATAAGAACTTTACTAGGTTCAAATCAATCTCTTGATTTGAATTCCACTAATCTTTGGCATTGTTGCTTAGACCATATCAACAAGTTAACATTCAAAAGCTCTATTTTGATGGACTTTTGAAAGTTGATTGATTTCTAGATCAATTTAAGACAAGCAAGTCTTACTTGTTGAAAGTAACAAAAGATATGAACTATTGTTAGAACGCCTAGACAATAGAATTCAAAGCTAAAGAAAGGTTTTATGACTTGATTATTTCACACAGATTTGAGTGAATATAGGTTTATTTACTCAATGTGATATAAGTTTGAATCTGTTTGGCTAGTTCAAAGATTCAGAAGTATAAATCCCACTTGGCAAGAAATCATAAAGATCTAGGTTAGATCATGTTGATGATTACTTGAGTAAAAAATGATCATCAATGATTGTGTGTTGTAATTTCACGATCTAGCTCCATTAGATATGGCATATCTATGTTGAAATGATCGAAGTCAATTAGTACTTGATTCGATCAATGATGAATCATAAAGAAGTTTCCTATAATTTCTAAAACAAAAATTCTCAACTACCACCAAACTAAACCAAATTCGTCAAAGCTATTGAAAAGTAATTTCAGAATATCTTTTCGATAATATATATCTAAAGAGTTGCTAAACGCAGTGGGAGCTTAGTGTTTGTTATTCGACAAACTAAGACCCCAAGTATAGATATATGTTTCATTATGATTTATTCAAATGAGACACACGGGTATTGTTTCTACCACGAATTTTTGAGAACATAATGTTTGTTTGCTCGAAATAATGTCCTTTTGGAGATTCGTTTCCAAAGTGGGAGAAAATAGACCTCGAAAGTCTTCGAGGCGAACAACAAACATAAACGAACATTCTGGAGGCTTTTTGAAGTTCTTCAGAAAATCGGAACACTTATTCTTTATGGACTTTAGAAGTGGCTTTAAAGAATAGACATCTCTTAGAAGACTTTACAAGTGCTTCAAGGAGAACAGAATATTCAAAAAGACTTTCAAGAGTCTATTGATATTCTATTGTTTGATGTTCTATACCCAAGTAGCCATAGAGTTCAAGTCGTTGAAACTATAAGATTCTTCTATTAGATACTGAAGAAACATGGAGTTCAGGTCACTGAAGCTATGCGATTCTTCTATTAGATAGTGAAAAAGCCTGCAATTTGCAGTCAAACTATTATCGTGTAGATTAATGAGTTTGTGACTCGTAAGAAAGCTATGACGAAACCTAGATTCCCTAAAATGGTTAGAGGCCATATATAGACTCAAATGTTTTAGATGGTTAAAGGCCATAAAATATAATCAATGTTTTGATGACAAAATTGACATTTTGTTGATTTGCAAGAATAGTTTCACACCTATTGGTTTCAAGTTTGTTTTAAAGGATAAAAACTATCAAACATGGAATTGTGTTCACACACAAAGCTAGATTAGTCGCTAAAGGTTACAAGCAAATTCACGGTGTGGATTGTGTTGAAACCTCATGCAAAATCGTAATGCTCAAGTATATAAATCAAGCAATGATTGCATATTGGTACATATGGCAATTGGATGACAAAACGTATTCCTCAATCAAATGTTGGAAGAAACTATGTACATGGCATGTCATAGAATCTGTGGATCCAAATAATGCTTGAAAAGGAAGCTAGCTTATGAAATCTAAGTACAAATTTAAGCAAGTAATTGGGAATTAGAACTGTATTTTAGTGAAGCTAATAAGTATTTTAGTTTCATAAAATGTACATGACTCTTATAGATATATAAGAAGTTTAGTGGGAGTACGTAAAACTTAATTGGTCCTATGTGTATCACACACACATATCTCTCTATTGTGAAATAACATTCAAATGCTAATGACTTAGATTTGAAATTATTCATCAATGATGGACCAAGGCGAAACTTAGTACATATTGGGTTTTAAGATCTATTTATAAAGATCTTATATTATTGTTTTGGATTAAGTAAAGGCATTTACTAAATCAAGCACGAAAGACTCCACTGGAGATATTCGACCCATGTGAATAAATCTAAGTAAAGGATGTTTGAACTATGTATAAGCATTTACTAAGTTAAACATCAAAGGATCTAAGTGAGATTCTTAACCTATATTATATGTCAAAGAATTTAGCTGGATTTAGTATCTACTGGAACTAGATGAGCTAAAGTTACATGAATAGAATTCAATTGGAATTATTCTGCAAAAGAATTTATCATGTATGATATAATATAAGGATCGCCAAAAAGGTATCGTATGACTTTAGGCACGACGAACATATACCAATCTCTATTTGATCTAAGTGAAGATCAACTAGATTGAGAACAAGAAAAACTTATGGTACTTGAAAAGGTACATAGGAATAGTTCTTGATTCAAGGAAATAAAGATATGCTAAACATTGATGCTGCACGCATAAACACTCGCAAAGGATCAAGCAAGATTCCTTTGGAGTTAACCATTGACAAGGACGAGCTAAAGAGCATCGTGTTTTGAAATGGCAACATGGATTGGAGACCATGAGTTGTTGCGTGGGAAATTATCGGAAATGACATTCCTATGTTGAACTCTGTCAAGATTTGGCTTGGGAAATGTTTTTCGATGAAGGATCTAGGAGAAGCACAGTACATACTGGGCATCAAGATTTACAGAGATAGATCTAAAAAGATGATTGGACTCATTCAAAGCACTTATATCAATATGGTGCTTGAAAGGTTCAATATGGCAGACTCCGAGCGAGGCTACCTACCCATGTCTCATGGAATGACTCTAAGCAAGACTCAGTGCCCAAAAACACTAGATGAGCGTAGACGAATGAGTGGGATTCCATAAGCATCATTGATTGGTTCAATAATGTATGCTATAATATGTACACGCCCGAATATTGCGTACGCACTCAGTGCTACGAGCAGATACCAGTCAGATCTAGGAGAGGCACATTGCTGCCAAGAATATTTTGAAGTACCTAAAAAGGCACAAAGATGATTTCCTGGTCTATGGTGGAGATGATGAATTAATTGTTAAAGGCTATACGGACGCAAGTTTCCAAACCGACAAAGATGATTACAGATCACAGTCTGGGTTTGTCTTCTGCCTCAACGGAGGTGCAGTAAGCTGGAAAAGTGCTAAGCAAAGCACCATTGTGGATTCTACAACTGAAGCGGAGTACATTGCTGCACATGAAGCAGCAAAGGAAGCTATTTGGCTAAGGAAGTTCATAGGTGAACTTGGTGTAGTCCCCTCCATTAAAGGACCAGTAGCTCTATATTGTGATAATAACGGAGCTATTGCACAGGCAAAGGAGCCTAGACACCACCAGATAGTCAAGCATGTACTTCGTAGATTTCACCTTCTACGAGAGTTCGTTGAAAGAAAAGAAATCGAGATAAGTAAGATTGGAACTGATGGCAACATCTCAGATCCATTAACTAAACCTCTGCCGCAGGCGAAGCACAACTCGCACACTGCAGCTATGGGAATCAAGCATGTTGGAGAATGGCTTTGATGTGCTTATTTAATGATTTTAAGTTTTACAGTTTAAATACTTTGTAAAACATTATTGGTTAACCATTCACATTAATGAATAGAATTCATTTTTCCATTTAATTTGTGGTTTGTTAAATGATGAGTCCCTTCAATTTGATGATATATTCAAGATAGACTGTCAGGACCAGTCCTGTGACTAAGAAATGTCTATCAAGTGAACTTGAATGTCAAAGGTTGAAAATGATCCCTGGTTGGAGTTTTCTATAAAGATGGACGCATAGAAAACTTTAGACGACTAGAATGCAAGATGACTAGTAGTTCTGTTTCTTGAACTATGTGGACATGGCAATGTCGCAATCATTTGCATAGATACTTACTTTGGGAAGACTAGTATCGGACAGACCTATGAAAAACTATAAGAGATGAAAATCTGTCATAAGTAAATTTCATTAAAATTATTAGACACTAATCCTCAATACCTGAGTGATTTGAGATTACTTGTTTGAGAACTGGTTGCTTTGACGTTGTCAACAGTCGCACCGTAAAAAGAGGCTGTAAAGGCAACGCTCGGGTAATCACCTATCAAACGAAGTCTAATCTCAAGATCACAAGATTGAGATTGTCCTCCCATAAATCGGGATGAGATGCTGAAAGTTGTACAAGGCCACTCGGAGAGCTAGAAACTGTAAAATGCATGGCTGTGCTCAGATGAATCATAGGCTATGATTATCTGTTTATTTGATCAGTTGAACTCTGAAACCGAGAAACACCTCTAGACATAATAAGGATGACTACTCTTACCTTATGTTCAAGAGCAAGCATCAAGCGACAAAGGAATTAGGAAATGCACACTTGTCCCTAAGGACAAGTGGGAGACTGAAGAAAATAATGCCCTTGGTCCAAGTATGCATTTAATATTAAGTCTAACAAATGCGGTTCAGTATTAATTATACAAGTTAATAATTCAGTGAGGTCAAGTGAACTGTATGCCTAGCTAGAGGCCGCTTCAGTTCAAGTGGAATTAATAATATTAATCCACAACTTACTCTTGACTGAACCCGTAAGGTCACACAAATAGTACGTGAACGGATCAAGTATTTAAAGGAATTAAATACTCCATCTATGGATATTCGGAATCGACGGATCTTGGTTCCAGTGGGAGCTGAAATCGTCAAAGGCAAATTATGAATACTCCGGAAACGATGATATTGCTGGAAACGGAAATATGGATCGTATCGGAAATATAAATATTATCCAAGTCGTAGATGTTGCCGGAAACGGAAACATGGTACGTATCGGAAAATATTATCGGGAATGGAAATATTGCTAGAATCTGAATTATTGTCGGAAACGGAAATATTGTCGGAATAGGATAATAATTCCGGAAACGGAAATATTAAATGTTTGTTCGAAACGGAAATTTATTCCGGAATCGGAAATATTAAATATTGTTCGAATCAGAAATGAATTCCGGAATCGGAAAATTAATCAGAAACGCGTCGTACGAAATAAACATCGGACGATCTTGCTAGACACAAGACCCAGCACGAAGCTAGGCCCGCGCCTAGCGAAGCCCGCGCGCGCACAAGCAAACACATAGGCGCAGCCTGCTGCGCCAAGCAAGCAGGCCCAGCCAAGCACGAAGCAAGGCCAGGCCCAGCGAGCGAGGCCAGCAAGCTGGCGCGCCTTTCGTGGGCTGCGAGCAGCTGCTGGGCCGAGCTCAGGGCGCGCGCACAGCGCCGTTCGTGGGCTGTGCGTGTGTGTTTGTGTTTGTGTACGAAGCCTTGATCGATTAGGATTCGTTTAGATTAATAACCTAAATCTACTAGAAATTAGATGATTGAATTTAAGTCTAATTCAGATTAGCTAAATAGAATCCTAGTAGGTTTCTAAAATCCGATTTCCCTACCCTATAAATAGGTGATCATATTCACAATTTATAATAATCTAATTCAAGTATTCATATATGTTTTAGGCTTAAAACTAAGATTTTTATTTACCATAATATTCGAAAATATTACATAGAACCTTAGGTGCAATTCTAGTTAATTAAATCTAAGGCGGATCCGAACGTGCTGTGGACTATCTACGGAGGGACGACATTTGGAGTCCTAGGCTTGTTCTTGTTCGGTTCGAGCGCAGCTACGGATGGAACGCTACAAAGTGTATGTGTCCTAAATTATGCTAATTGTTATGTGGAAATTAATTTTGATTCCTAGCTTTATGGTTTTTCCGCATGATTTATATTCAATTATATGTATCATAACCTAACATTTAGTAATACTGCTTGGCACAACACTTTTACTGATTGTATTATGGACTATCTAAACTCTGGCAAGCCTGTCTGATCATTCTCCCTCTTTTTGAGTTACAATATGAATCTTCAACAAGGGGGCAGACCCTTTAAGTCCTTCAACTACATGGTTGAAAATATAAACTTTCTCAAGGTGGTGCATGAAGGTTGGAACACAGACTATTCTGGAACTGCAATGTTCCAGTTAGGGCAGAAGCTGAAAGTGGTAAAAGGTGGGCTTAAATCTCCCCATCATAAGGAGATTGCTAAATTAGAAGAGAGAAATGAGCTCCTCAGACATGAGTTAGATGGTGTGCAATCTCAACTTTTTTGTAGCTCACTCTAATTCTTCTTTATAAGAGATGGAGAAGGATTGTAGCCTAAAGATGAAGATATTCCTCTAAGTTCAAGAGAGTGTCTACATGCAGAATCTAGAATTCAGTGGTTGCAAGAGGGTGAATCAAACTCTAAATTCCTTTTCAATTCAGCGAAGGAAAGTAATGTTAGAAACAATATTGATATATCGTATAAAAGCGCTGGAACCAAGATGACAACACTGATATTAAATAAGAAATTAAAATCTTCTATAAGAATCTTATTGGTTATGTTGCTCCTATGCTAACTGGTACTTATGTGGAGATTGTGAGGAGGGGATTCAACTTACTGCAGAAGCTCCTGAAACTCTAGTAAAGCCTATTTCTAATTCAGAGATTGATGATGCTTTAAAAGGCATTCATGTGAATAAAGCACAAGGCGTAGATGGCTGAATATTCTATTTTTCAAGCAAGCTTGGGGGGTAATGAAGGAAGAGGTCTATGCTGCTTTGCAGGAATTCTTCCATACAGGAGTTCTGCTTAAGCAAGTGAACAACACTGCAGTTACTCTTATTCCTAAAGTTCACAATGCTTCTAATGTGAGATATTTCAAACATATTACCTATAATTTGTGATCTATAAGTTGATTTCTAATTAAAATCCTTACCAATAAGATGCAGGTTGTGATTGGTGATGTTGTCAACTCAGCTCAAACTGGCTTTATCCCTGGAAGAGCAATTTTAGATAATACTTGTTAGACACTGAATTGATATAGTGTTACTCAAGGAAATATATCTCTCATAGGTGCATGATAAAAGGGGATCTCAGAAAGGCCTATGATTCTCTGGAATCACCTTTTCTACAGGCTATGATGCATGAATTGGGATTCCCTTCAAAGTTTGTGTATTGGATTATGCATTGTTTAGATTTTGTCTCCTATTCCACTTTGGTGAATGGTTTTCTCTCTTCTCGCATTCCAGCATAGAACATTAAAGATCTTTACGGTTACTATTTGCACAAATATTAAGACAAAAGTAGAAAATTTGGTGGAATATAATAAAATATTGATAAAGTAAGAGAAATATGTAAAAATGTGGATGGGTGTAAGAAAAAAAAATGAATAAAGTAAGAGAAAGTGAGTGGAAAATTGTAAATATTGTGGGGTACGAAAGGTAAGGTAGTATTTTTCATGTCCAAAAATATAATAAAACAAAGTGTAAATAACATTATGAAACGGATTCAAACAAAAAGTGTAGCTAGATCATTTTAAAACCAGAGGTAGTATTTGGACAACTTATAAGGAAAGTTGGGCAAGCGAATAATATTGGACAACTTTATAGAGATTATGGGGGAAGAAGAGGAGCTTCTTATCGCATCATCTTCATCATCACAACATAATAATAAAAGCAAGACAAGCTTAATTTATTGGGAAATCAAGAGGGCATCAATTGACTCCTACAAGTGAAGGTGACTTGCAAGGTAACTAATACGTACTACAAGCTTGTTCCCTATTGATATCCATAATAATAATAGTGGAAGGTATTTTTTTTTAATGTAAAATCAATTCATTAATAAAAAGTCATATTACATCTACAACAGAAATCGAATTTAACAAATACATAACAAATTGAATCAAAAAGAGGTACTCCTTCATCAAAACTACCATCGATGGGAAGATCTTGCACTGTGGGACATCTGTCGCACATATCGCTGGAACATACAGCCTTTTCGGAGAGACGGTCTAACGATTTGTTGTAGCCGCGAGGACGGTTTCCATCGGATTCATCTAAGTCAATTTGAAATTTTGATAACTGGTTCAATCTAGTATAATTCTTTATCAACGAACCGAATTCACGACGATACTCCACCAAAACTATACTAATACAAAAACCCAAATACTCAACTAATCCCACCATATGGGAATCTACTACACTCACTAATCCCACCATATGGGAACTTACTACACTCAAACGATGTAGTTTTATTGAATATGAAGACAAACACATGAATAGTTAAACCAAAAGGGCCGGAAATAGCCAAATTTCCGAAGAAATTTGACTATTACAGGCCTAAAAACCCTTTGAAATTTGTAAACCCTAGAGAGAAAAAAAAAGGGAGGAGGACGGCCAGTGGAAGGTCATTTGATAATGTGTTATACGGAGTACTAGTTAAAAAGGGTGACTATATAAGAAAACAATTCACTATATTAAAGTTGCAACTTCAACACTGGTAAACAATTCACTATATTAAAGTTGCAATTTCAAACACTGGTAAACTGATGTAAAAATATATTTTGAAAATGGAAAAGTGTCACAAACTCAAAAATAAGTCAACAAGGTAATTATATTTTGAACGTGGATACAAGCGTATAATGACTAATTATGATAAAAAGTGAAACTATATGATAAAAAAAAAGGGGTAACTCGAACTCAAATACGGAGTATTAATTATTCCCTCTGTCCCTTAATACTCGCACCGTTTTTACTTTTTGCACTATTCACATAATTCACTTTGACCCTATTTTATTTCTAATATATGAAAACAAATATTAGTATATAATATATTGTTGGATTCATCTTAATATATATTTTCATAATATTGAAACAAAATTAGGTTTTTATAATATGTAGTTTAAGATATTGGTGGTCAAAGATGTGCATTGACAAGCGTGTCCAGTCAAAACAGTGCGAGTATTAAGGGACGGAGGGAGTATATGAAAGGGTAACTATATGTATAAAGGGTAATTATATTTTGGAAAGGATACAATCGTTAACTGCTGTACCCGGGTACAGCCAGCTCTGGCTGTACCCCCTAAAACGACGCGCTCATATTGTTTGTTCATTCTTGTCGACAGTTTGTTCTTTTTTATTGTACCGTTTGTTCATTCTTATTGTACTGTTTGTTCTTTCTTGTTGTTTTTTAAATTGATCATCAAATTTTCATAATTGTTGTAATTTTTGTTCTTTCTTCTGGAATTTTATGTTCTTTTTTATATTGTTTGTTCTTTCTTGTTTATTTGTTTGTTTATAATAATCATATGGTTAATGTTCATAATTAAACTCTTCATTAATCTTTTTATTCTTTCTTTTTGTATTGCTTGTTCTTTCTTATTGTACTGTTTGTTCTTTCTTGTTGTTTTTTAAATTCATTCATCAAAGTTATTGTTGTATTGTTTGTTCTTTCAGGTTGGCTTTAAAATTCATCATAAAATTGTTCATAATTGTTGTATTGTTTGTTCTTTTTTCTGGAATTTTATGTTCTTTTTTATATTGTTTGTTCTTTTTTGTTGAATTATTTGTTCTTTTTTGTTTATTTGTTTGTTCACAATAAATATATGGTTAATGTTCATAATGAAATTGTTCACTTCATTGGTCTTTTATGTTTTTACAAGCGCCTATATTGTTTATTTCCAAATAAATGTTCATTTCCAAAATAGTAAATGTTCATTCCAAATAAATGTTCATTTCCGAAATAGTAAATGTTCATTTCAGAAATAGTAAATGTTCATTTTTGTAGTTTATTTCCAAATAAATAAATAAATGTTCATTTCCAAAATAGTAAATGTTCATTCCAAATAAATAAATAAATGTTCATTTCCGAAATAGTAAATGTTCATTTTTGTACCATTATTTGTTCTTTCTTGTTGTATTGTTTGTTCTTTCATGTTGGCTTTAAAATTCATCATAAAAGTGTTCATAATTGTTGTATTGGTTGTTCTTTTTTCTAAAATTTTATGTTCTTTTTTATATTGTTTGTTCTTTTTTGTTGAATTATTTGTTTTTTCTTGTTTATTTGTTTGTGCACAATAAATATATGGTTAATGTTCATAATGAAATTGTTCACTTCATTGGTCTTTTTATGTTTTTACAAGCGCCTATATTGTTTATTTCCAAATAAATAAATAGATGTTCATTTCCAAAATAGTAAATGTTCATTCCAAATAAATAAATAAATGTTCATTTCCGAAATAGTAAATGTTCATTTTTGTAGTTTATTTCCAAATAAATAAATAAATGTTCATTTTCAAAATAGTAAATGTTCATTCCAAATAAATAAATAAATGTTCATTTCCGGAATAGTAAATGTTCATTTTTGTACCAGTATATTAATGTTCATTTTAAACAACACAAAACGACATCGTTTTGGATAGGGGTACAGCCAGCTTTGGCTATACCCGGGCATAGCCAAAAATTTACGGAAAGCATACAAGCATATACCTAGTGACTATATGATAAAAGGGGAAATGATAAATCCAAGGAAGAATTTCACTTCTTCCAAGGAAATCAACTATAAAAAAATGTGGATTTCCTTGGAAGAAGTAAAATTTTCCTTGGATTTATCACTTCCCTGATAAAAGGGTAACTATATCATAAAAAGGGGTAACTATAACTCAAATATTGTGATCATAACCATTAAATGTCTTATTTTAACACTGGTCACATTCAATGCTCGATCGACCAATTAATTAAGCACGCAACAAATAACGTAACTTATATGAAACCAATAACCTATGTAGGATTTGAACCTACATCCTCTGTATACTATACACAGTGCTCGACCAATTGAGCTAATAGGCTTATACACAAGGGGGAAAAATAAATTGCATCCAATTCATATATGTAGGCAAACAGTTTTGCTAGCCACACCATAAACAAAGAGTTACAGGGGGAATGCCAACTTTCTTAGACTGTGGCGTCCTGGACAAGTAGAGTAGAATTCAATTCTATGTTTCATTCTTCATCCACAGGTTATATAGCTTGAGCTTGCAAATTTCAACAATCAATTAATACAAATTAACCGATCATCATCAATTATATTCATAGTATGTTAGTATCATTGTTAGATTAAGAATACTAACATTTATTCTACAACAATGATAGTTTATATAGTGACCTTTTTTTATATCATAGTCACATTTGAGAGTAAATTATTACTCTTTTTTTGAGAAAGGCCATCAGCTAATTATATTGATAAATCAGAAAAATAAACATTCAAAATGTCAATCACCCAAACAACATTATCACAAACCGAGATCTTTTCAACTTTTAATCATTAAAAAAGAATCATCATATGAAGTATAACACATATAAATCTTCTCAACTTTTTTTGGGCAATGTATAACCCAATTGTATGCATTAGATTAATGGATTTTCCCCTCAAAAAAAATAAAGATTAATAGATTTTAATCGCAATTGATGTAATTATCAAATTAAAATCAACTTATGTTACAAATAATACGATGTACATGATTTGAAGTACTGATTTGCAATACAATAGTTATCCCATAATCCGCAAACAAGATCGATGTACTAGCATCGTCAATTTCATGGATGAACTTGGTAAAAGACATTACGCAGTAAAGGATAATTGAATAATAAAAAAATAATCAAATGAATTGAGGTAGCTTTGAAATTGAATGCGAACAATGAATCAAATTCAGCATGATTCGAGAAAGGAGGAGAGACTATACCTGAGATCGGAGGATTGGGGATTAGGGTTCAGGATCGAAGACGAATTTCTGAAAATCCTACCACAAATTTGCGATTACCTTCTTCACGTTTCGTTGGATTATCTATAATTTTTTTTTGTCTTTGATTGTCTATTATCTTTGATATTTTTCAAAGGAATTGGAAGGAGATACAATTAGGAGAGAGAAAGAGCAGCAAAGGAAGTGAAGAGAAAGAAGGGCTCGATAATCTTTCTATCTATATGGGGTTTCGCACATGTGGTCTCTTGGTCCACATCTATACCTAGTCTATACCTAGTCTATATCTATACCTAGTATTTAAAAAGGATAACCATATATGATTAGATGACACGTGTCACCTCCATCTTTCATTCATGGATTTTTAATTTTTTTTGTTAAACGACATGTGTCACCTCCTTCTTTCATCTATGGATTTTTAATTTTTTAATTTTTTTTCTTCAATTTTTCATGTTGTTGTTTGTTATACGAAACATTTCACAACTTTAACACATCTTCCACTTCATCTTCCTTATCCAACATCAATTCATTGAATTCATTCAACTTCTACTTCATCTCCCTCTTTAACACTTAGGCTGCGTTTGGTAACAAGAGGTTAGATGAGCGTTTAGTGGATTGAAGGCAAATTTAGAGGTTTGACCAGTCAATCCACCAATTAGGTTGTTTGGTAACCAGCGATTTGGAAAGAGGATTTTGCCCAAAACCTCCGATTTAGAATACGCTCCAACCCCCAACGTTTTCAAAGAGAGGATTTGTTATTAATTGCTAAATTACATTCATGCCCATAATCAATTGGAGAAGTTAACTGTTCACCATAGAAAATACATGGAAAAAGAATGAGAAATCCAGATATTCCGCGATATAATTGACGACAAACTATGGAGTACTAAATTGCTTCTCCAACCTTCAATTGCTGCATATTGAGTTCAATTGTAACTACCATATATGAAAAATAATTGGTATGAAATCTGATTTGTATTCATTAATATTTTTGGAAATAAAGTAGAAAATGAAGGAGATTTTTGAGAGCAGATCGGAAGATGAAGATCAAAGTAAGTATTAATGGAATTTTGAGGATCATATATTCATATCAAAAGGTTGGGAATTTTGATGGTGGGTTTTTGAGGAGATTGAGTTTTTTTTGGGGGGTAGGGGGTGATGGAAATGAGGTAGGTGGTAGAGAAGATTGGGGAAGGTTACGGAGTACTCCGTACTTCTTTATTTGTGATTTGTTTTTGTTATTTTTAAAACTTTTTTGGGTATATATATTTTTATGTTGGAATTTTTTAGGTTTGTAGAATGTGGGAGAAGGCTAGAACTCTAGAAGGTGGGTTAATACCCTTCTTTATTTTGTGATTTGTTTATTTATTTTGTAAGAAATATGAGTTTTATTTTGTTATGAACTATTAATTTTTTGGGGTATTTTGTCATGAATTATTAATGATTTTAATTATTTATATTTGTCTAAAGTTATACGAAGAACATATTTTTTTTAAGGATAAGTCATACATTTATAATTTAAAGCAACTCACTACCATTCACATTTTAATATAAAAAAATGTTGTAGAAAAATAAATGTTAACAATGTCCATAAATGTCATTTTACACAATAAAACAGTGAGAAGCTTTTAAGAAATCTCTAAGTGTTACCAAACACATTTATACAAACAGCTAGTCAAATCCGCTAAATAAAAAGGTAATCAGCTAACTGCTAATACAAACAGTAACCAGCTAAACGCTAACCTCTAGTTGCCAAACAGGGCCTTAATATTATTTTACCATATAATTTATACTTTCTCTGTTTTTTTTAAATGACACAATTATTTAGGCATGTTTGTCATTGCACGATTTCAAACATTAATATCTTCCATTATGGATAAGAAAAAATTATAAAAAGTTGATATTTAAAAAATATTTATTGAGACGAATCTAATAAGACCTCACATGACTATATTTTTTCTTATGTATAAATCACATGACCCACATAAATACATTTTTTCAACTTAGAAATTTGATCTCCTCTATATAAATCATATATTCTAACTAAAATCACAACCCCTCAATAAAATTAATACTTTAAAAAACGGCTTATCAAAAACTATATAATTGCCCGTTCTTAGAACGGGCTCCAATACTAATTAATATAATTGTGGACTAGGTCCACACAAGAATAATCGTATATATTTGACCGATAATATCGAAAAAGAAACAAATAACTAATCTCGTGCATGAACATAACTACCTAAGTGAGTCCGGATTTGGATACACGAACATGAGACGTGAGTAGTGACTACATGAGAGCTTTTGTTCTAGAACCAAACACAGAGTTTAATTAAGCAAAAATTTTTGTGTGGCCCGATCTGCGATATTTTACTGTACATCCAAATATAAAAGTGAACCAGATAAAAGATATAAGTGACTTTATTTGAGGACTAAAGTTACTTTACTCAAGGATAAATGTGACCCTAACCATTGAAAAACGCGACCCTAACAATAAACAATGAAGTGACCCTAATCAAAAGTGATATGCTTGTACAAGTTATAATTATGACCAATACAACACCACAAATGAAAATATACATCAATATACAAATGTAATATAGGTAGTAGGCTACGTGGAGTTTCACCCCGCACCATGTACAATATTGTACATTGCTCTACCATTTGAGTTAATAGCCTTGCAAACACTGGCGGCTCCAGAAAATTTTCATTACGGGTTCGAAATTTTCGAACATGACACAACTTAGTTATTGGTATCATTAAAAGGAATATTTTTTTTTTTTAGGGAACAAATAAAATAAAATCAAATATTTCTGTCCTATTGTTAAATTACAATAATAATATGGGTGTGTTAAAGGCGAGAAAAATGAAAAAATTACCGTTTTCATCCAAATGTATGAACAAAATAGCAAGAAAACAAAAAAGTTTTGGGCTAGGGTTGGAACCCGCGACACAAAATCAAAGGAAAGTACTGCTTACAACGCGGGGTATATACCACTGAGCCATCACCATTTTTCTATCATGTTAAGCGTAGAATATTATATATACGCAATTTGTTTTCTTCAAATTTTCAGTTTTTTCACAAATGCTAGTACGGGTTCAGTTGAACCCACTGAACCCGTACTGGCACCGCCACTGCTTGCAAATAAGGTAACTTATAACTACAATAAAGAAAACTTATAACATCAAAAAGGGTAACTAAAAGAACATAACATTTGCGGATAGTCTTCCACTTTTAGGCCGCCACACAATATATTATCGTAGATCGGCCTTTCTGAAATGTTTGTGTTAATTAACTTTTTGGTCCTAATAAAATAACTCTCGCAAGTCGCAATATGGAAAGTCCGGAAACTACAAAACCAGATTCTACTCAACTTCAAATTCTTATTCTTCAACTATTTAAGTTCTGATCTTCTCTCTAATCACTTGCCAACTATTCTTCAAAACACGTACGTTCCTACAAAATTCCAAAACCCCTCCAAAACTGATAGTTCAGTAGGAACACTTGACAAGAGGGGGGGTGAATTGTTTCTTGGGAACTTGAGTAAGTTTCTTGCGGAATTTAAACAATAAAGAGACTGAGAACAATGAGCGAAGAAAGATATAAAACGGAGGAACCTTCTTGACCCTAATCAAGAAGAACCTCACTACTCTTTTGTATTAATGCAATAACTCTATTACAAATACACTCTTTAACTCGAGTTCCTCTCGAACACGAGTTCCCCACAGCAATCCCCTTCGATTACTGTGCTACTCTTTCTCTCTCTGACTTAACTCTAAGTCGCTCCTTTTCTCTTTGACTTAACTCTAAGTCACTGTTTCTCTCTTTGACTAAACTCTTAGTCGCTCTTTCTCTCTTTGACTTAACTCTAAGTCACTCAAGGATCACTCAATCCTTAAACCCAAAATACAATATGATAGATAGATTCTAGTACGTAATAAAGCTTATAGTAATAAGGAACTCAAGGAACACTCTATTTTTCCAACTGATTCTTTTAAAACGTTTAAGCTCTTTAAGATAGATTTTGTAGAAATCAGTTGTGTTTTGAAAAGCCAAAACTCTTCTCCTTTTATAGGAGAGTTTTACCTAAGATTGGGTACCCATGTTCTCCTCAACTACCCACTAACTGTTACTGCTCAGTAACATGGGCATAGTTGGAGAGAAACAGGGAGACCAAATCAAAACACTACTTGCACGTTTAAACAGAAATACGTGGGAGAGTTTTAAGGATCATGGAAAATCTTTTGCTTGAGAAACAAGGAGAATGAAAACAGTATCCTATGTTTACATTTATTAGTTAAATTCATTTTATTTATTAACAAAGATTTTCCAACTTAAAACTCTTTTATAATTACAGTTAATATATTTCAATTTAAAACGTACCAAAATACCTAGGTTCCTTTTGTTCCAAATTACGTATAAACAATATTAAATACTTACATAAATCCTAAACCTAAACTCATATGTTGTAGTCTTCATGTTGCACCTTTAGAAGCTTCACTCGAAAACTTCCCAATTTGTTCCTTCTCTGGAACATCGAGGATCCACATAATATATGAGGATCTCGCCTTAGGAACTCGCCTAAGGATCTCGCCTTTGTAAACTTGCTTAATGATTATTTCTTCAATGTAGTGTCTGACATGGATCAATTACTTGCTTATATTCCACGTTTCTTAGTTTATCCAACTCAGGATCTCCTTAACTTAGCATTATCCCTCTAAGGATCTCGGAACCTATTATGCAACATAACTTAACCAATTGTCAGGAGTTTGCTTTGTCATCATCAAAACTTTAGGGTCAACAATATTCCCCCTTTTTGGTGATGACAACAAAAGCAAACTTTCCCTAAATGTAACAATAATCAATTAGCATAAATATAAAGCAATAAATTAAATAAAGTATTTTTATAAAAATTAATCCAAACTTCCTAAATGAAATTAAGGAAAATTGAAATTAATTTTAATAAACGAAAATAAAAATAAAAAACGAGAAATAAAATTTTATAAACTTACATCGAGAAGAGAGTAGTGAGACGGACTCAAGTGATCAATTTAAGTTAAGTTTGCATTCATTTCCCCCTGTTGGCATTAACAAAAAGTAGAAAAATACAGTACTAATATATACCGATTATAGCACCCTCCGATCAACGGTTGGCAAACTAAGTTAGCCTCAAAGTTAAGTTCCAACGTACTAAATTCGAATATAAAACATAATAATTAACAAGCCAAGTTTTTAGAGATACGATCTTTTAGGAGTTCCACAGAAATAAAAGAATAAAAATCGTTATGTTTCCCAACAGAGGGTTACATACCAAAAAGAATATGAAAAATAAAATAAAAAATTCCAAAAAAATCAAAAGCATAATGTAACACAGCTAGGATCAAGGAAGATGGTTTGGGTATGTAGCCATTCTAGGTTGGTCCTTCAACTGCATATCGATCCATATCCTTTCTCAATTTCTATTGCATCCTTTCATTCTTCCACTTTCTCATCATCATTCTCATTATCATAAGATATATCAGCAAACAACAGAGAACTGTTCACCTTAGGAACCACCAAACCCTTTCATACTACTTTTTTTTTTTTTAATGAAATAAAAAAACGTCTTCCCCTTAATATATACATCATAACATATTCTTGATGTTCTAGTATTTCAACGAATTCCTCAATATTTTTCACACCAAGTCTATAAACTGCAAACCCCTTCACCAAATTTGCATCCTCAACCGAAGGAATACGAGATGAGGTAAGTTCCCCCTGAGAACAAGCATTGCCCCTTTTATTTCGGGTTTTTGGGGCTGGGTTGTTCGGTCTCTGACGGGTCGGGGCTGGATTTTGGTTGTTTGCGGTCGGGTCGGGAAGGAATCAGCGGGTCTGGGTCTTTGGTAACCGGCGCAAATGGGCTAGATGGTTTGTTCGACGGAGCGGCTGGATCTGGGCTAGCCACCGCCACCAGCGAAGGGACGTGGGTCACAGACGCTGGTGGCTCGCGATTCTTTGAGTGGTGGGTTAGGCACGCTGGTGACACGTCCTTGGGCTCCGCGGCTGGGCTCGGTCGTTTGGCCGGGTCGAGTCCGGTCGCTGGGCCGTGTGCGACTTGGCCGGTGGTCGTGGCCTGCTGGGTCCGGCCACCGGTGGTGGTGGTGTTGGTTTCAATTTGGGGATTTTTCATTGTTAGGGTTTGTATTTGGGGATTTTTGATTTTTAGGGTTTGTGGTGTTTGAATTTGTGAGATGTGAATTTGTGGTTGCCTTGAGAGATCCATAGATGTGATCCATCAGCTTTTAATTTTGGAAAAATAAAATTTAATGGAATAAAAAAAATTGGATATATTTATAAAAGAAAATAAAAATAATTGATGGAAAAATAAAATAAATAAAAGAGAAAAAAATTGTAAAAGAAAAAATATATATCCATGATCCTCATATTTTAGTGGAACTGTTTGAATCACGTATCTCATATTACTGACTAATTAAATACATATTTTAATTCTAAATTTTTGGTTGTTCCTTAACAATGGTAAACTTCAGTTATGCTTTACGCACATGTATTTATAATGGTATATAATAGTTATGCATAAATCTATAAAAGTAATACCTCGTGAGGAACTGCCCTGCACTCATTTCAGCTTGATCATCCTGAGTTCCAATCTCATTTTCTCGTGCTTCTCTCTGCTTATTTACTTTGCAAGTTCCTTGCACAAACTTTCATTAGTTGTACCAAACAGTATATTATCAACGTAAAATTGTACAACTAGTGAGTCAGTTCCTTTTTATTTTAAGAATAAAGTTTTGTCATATCTGCTTCGTTTAAAATCATTTTTCAGAAGGATTTTAGATAATATTTCGCACCACGATCTTGTAACTTGCTTTAACCCATGGAGAGCTTTGTCAGGCTTATAGATGTGATTTGAAAATTCATGATTTTTATAATGGGGAGGTTGTTCCACACAGACGTCCTTTTTTAAAAATTCATTTATGGAGACACGTTTGACGTCCATGTGGTACAACTTAATTTCTGTAAAGGCTGCAAAAACAATTAAAGTTTTTATAGTTTCTAATCTAACAACAGGAACAAAAGTTTCTTCAAAATTAGTACCTTCCTGTTGATTGTAGCCTTTAACAACTAACCTTGCTCTGTTCCTGACCATTGTTCCACGTTTATCAAGCTTGATCCTGTACATCCATTTCAGTTCTATCCCTTTCTGGTTATTTGGCTTGATTATGGAGAGGAACGCATGGAAAGTACAAAAGTTCCTGAGTTCAGATCTTGTCACAATTCCTCTTTCAATGTCGCTGACGATCAGATCCATTGGAGAGGAACTCTGATGTTTCCATGGCTTAGGTTGAGATTGAGCCACAAGAATATTCAAACTTTCCTCAGTTACTTCTGTTTCTTGAGTTCCTTGAGATCCTCGAGTTCCTTGTTCCTGTTGAATAATAGGGTGATCCTCAGGAACAGGAACTTCTGGATCATGAACTCTAAGATCTTGTTCCTCTTGAGTAGGAACTCCCTGATTCACTTTGATTTCTTGAACTCCTGATTCAACTGTCTCTTTATGTTGTCTAGCTGGAGAAGTTTCCTCATTGTTATCTGTGAAGTGAATCAAACCATTTTCGAAATCCTTCTGTTCCTGAACTTCATTAGTTTCATCAAGCATAATATGTAAATTTTCAACTCTTTTAAAAGAGTCTTTAAGAGAGGTGTTCCTGTTAGGCAACTGAAAGAACCTACCATGTACATCAGATTTAACATTATCGAGGTAGGTTGTGTGTTCTTTGCTAAGTTCCATTGCCTTGTCACTTTGAGCCTTTATTACGATAAGCTTTTTAAAAATGTCTAGAGTTTCTATCAATAATTCCACTAATTTATTTACAGACAGAGATTGAATAGTTGAGGAACTTACTTCACGTGATGGATCTTGTGTTGATTCATCGATCTTTGCCATAAGACAAAGGTTTGTTGTTTCTTCTGGTTGATCCTCATCTTCTTCCGAGTCAGTGGCTTATTCCCAAGCTTCGATCATTGCCTTCTTGAAGTTGGGCTTGGCAAAGGTGGATTTGTTGAATCTTTCCTTATATTGATCCTTTCCCTTGCCTTTCCCTTTTTCATTTTCCCACTGAGGGCAGTCTTTGATTTGATGGTCAGAATCACCGCACTTGAAACATCCTTGGTCAGACTTGGAACCGCTTGGTTTTCTCATTGAGTTCCTTCCTCTTAGATTTCCAGGTTTAGAGTTCCTGTAAAATCTTTTCATTCTTCTGACCAACGTAGCAACCTCATCTTCATCAGGTTCTGAGTCCTCCTGTTCCTCAGCCTTGAGAGCAAGGCCTCGGTTCTCAGGAACAGCTGCTCCTAGATGTAATTCATGAGTCATCAAGGATCCCGCCCATTGTTCAATGTTGAATTTGGTGAAGTCCTTTGTTTCAAACAATGCAGTGACCTTGGTTCTCCATCTATCATCCTGTGGCATGCTCCTTAGGATCTTCCTAACCTGTTCATCAGAGGGAATAATTCTTCCAAGAGAAACTAGCTCATTAGTAATGTTAGTGAAACGAGTAAACATTTCCTGGATTGTTTCTCTTGGTTGCATTTCAAAACGTTCATACTTAGACATTAATAAATCAATTTTAGAACGTTTGACCTCATTAGTTCCTTCATGAGTTATTTGAAGGAGATCCCAGATTTGCTTTGCGCTCTTCCACACCATAACTCTGTTATGTTCGTGAGGTCCAAGGCCGCAATGCAAGATTTTCACAGCCATTGCATTGATTTCAAATTTCTCAAAATCTTCCTTAGTAAATTCAGACATGGGTTTAGGAACTACCTCATTTTGAGCATTGGTCATTGTTACCTTGAAATCACCGACTTCTATGACTCGCCAGACTTGATAGTTCTCTGCCTTGATGTAGATCTCCATCCTGTTCTTCCAGTAGGTGTAGAATTTTCCGTTGAACATTGGAGGTCTTTGAGTGGAATAACCTTCCTCGAGTTTCTCGTAAGCGTTCATACTTTCCAGGAACTTTTTCTCAACAAGGTTTCCTGTATTTTTGTGAGATCCTGCTCTGATACCAACTGATAGTTCAGTAGGAACACTTGACAAGAGGGGGGGTGAATTGTTTCTTGGGAACTTGAGTAAGTTTCTTGCGGAATTTAAACAATAAAGAGACTGAGAACAATGAGCGAAGAAAGATATAAAACGGAGGAACCTTCTTGACCCTAATCAAGAAGAACCTCACTACTCTTTTGTATTAATGCAATAACTCTATTACAAATACACTCTTTAACTTGAAATCCTCTCGAACACGAGTTCCCCACAGCAATCCCCTTCGATTACTGTGCTACTCTTTCTCTCTCTGACTTAACTCTAAGTCGCTCCTTTTCTCTTTGACTTAACTCTAAGTCACTGTTTCTATCTTTCACTAAACTCTTAGTCGCTCTTTCTCTCTTTGACTTAACTCTAAGTCACTCAAGGATCACTCAATCCTTAAACCCAAAATACAATATGATAGATAGATTCTAGTACGTAATAAAGCTTATAATAATAAGGAACTCAAGGAACACTCTATTTTGCCAACTGATTCTTTTAAAACCTTTAAGCCCTTTAAGATAGATTTTGTAGAAATCAGTTGTGTTTTGAAAAGCCAAAACTCTTCTCCTTTTATAGGAGAGTTTTACCTAAGATTGGGTACCCATGTTCTCCTCAACTACCCACTAACTGTTACTGCTCAGTAACATGGGTATAGTTGGAGAGAAACAGGGAGACCAAATCAAAACACTACTTGCACGTTTAAACAGAAATACGTGGGAGAGTTTTAAGGATCATGGAAAATCTTTTGCTTGAGAAACAAGGAGAATGAAAACAGTATCCTATGTTTACATTTATTAGTTAAATTCATTTTATTTATTAACGAAGATTTTCCAACTTAAAACTCTTTTATAATTACAGTTAATATATTTCAATTTAAAACGTACCAAAATACCTAGGTTCCTTTTGTTCCAAATTACGTATAAACAATATTAAATACTTACATAAATCCTAAACATAAACTCATATGTTGTAGTCTTCATGTTGCACCTTTAGAAGCTTCACTCGAAGACTTCCCAATTTGTTCCTTCTCTGGAACATCGAGGATCCACATAATATATGAGGATCTCGCCTTAGGAACTCGCCTAAGGATCTCGCCTTTGTAAACTTGCTTAATGATTATTTCTTCAATGTAGTGTCTGACATGGATCAATTACTTGCTTATATTCCACGTTGCTTAGTTTATCCAACTCAGGATCTCCTTAACTTAGCATTATCCCTCTAAGGATCTCGGAACCTATTATGCAACATAACTTAACCAATTGTCAGGAGTTTGCTTTGTCATCATCAAAACTTTAGGGTCAACAATATTCCCCCTTTTTGGTGATGACAACAAAAGCAAAATTTCCCTAAATGTAACAATAATCAATTAGCATAAATATAAAGCAATAAATTAAATAAAGTATTTTTATAAAAATTAATCCAAACTTCCTAAATGAAATTAAGGAAAATTGAAATTAATTTTAATAAACGAAAATAAAAATAAAAAACGAGAAATAAAATTTTATAAACTTACATCGAGAAGAGAGTAGTGAAACGGACTCAAGTGATCAATTTAAGTTAAGTTTGCATTCATTTCCCCCTGTTGGCATTAACAAAAAGTAGAAAAATACAGTACTAATATATACCGATTATAGCACCCTCCGATCAACGGTTGGCAAACTAAGTTAGCCTCAAAGTTAAGTTCCAACGTACTAAATTCGAATATAAAACATGATAATTAACAAGCCAAGTTTTTAGAGATACGATCTTTTAGGAGTTCCACAGAAATAAAAGAATAAAAATCGTTATGTTTCCCAACAGAGGGTTACATACCAAAAAGAATATGAAAAATAAAATAAAAAATTCCAAAAAAATCAAAAGCATAATGTAACACAGCTAGGATCAAGGAAAATGGTTTGGGTATGTAGCCATTCTAGGTTGGTCCTTCAACTGCATATCGATCCATATCCTTTCTCAATTTCTATTGCATCCTTTCATTCTTCCACTTTCTCATCATCATTCTCATTATCATAAGATATATCAACAAACAACAGAGAACTGTTCACCTTAGGAACCACCAAACCCTTTCATACTACTTTTTTTTTTTTTTTTTTAATGAAATAAAACGTCTTCCCCTTAATATATACATCATAACCTATTCTTGATGTTCTAGTATTTCAACGAATTCCTCAATATTTTTCACACCAAGTCTATAAACTGCAAACCCCTTCACCAAATTTGCATCCTCAACCGAAGGAATACGAGATGAGGTAAGTTCCCCCTGAGAACAAGCATTGCCCCTTTTATTTCGGGTTTTTGGGGCTGGGTTGTTCGGTCTCTGACGGGTCGGGGCTGGATTTTGGTTGTTTGCGGTCGGGTCGGGAAGGAATCAGCGGGTCTGGGTCTTTGGTAACCGGCGCAAATGGGCTAGATGGTTTGTTCGACGGAGCGGCTGGATCTGGGCTAGCCACCGCCACCAGCGAAGGGACGTGGGTCACAGACGCTGGTGGCTCGCGATTCTTTGAGTGGTGGGTTAGGCACGCTGGTGACACGTCCTTGGGCTCCGCGACTGGGCTCGGTCGTTTGGCCGGGTCGAGTTCGGTCGCTGGGCCGTGTGCGACTTGGCCGGTGGTCGTGGCCTGCTGGGTCCGGCCGCCGGTGGTGGTGGTGTTGGTTTCAATTTGGGGATTTTTCATTGTTAGGGTTTGTATTTGGGGATTTTTGATTTTAAGGGTTTGTGGTGTTTGAATTTGTGAGATGTGAATTTGTGGTGGCCTTGAGAGATCCATAGATGTGATCCATCAGCTTTTAATTTTGGAAAAATAAAATTTAATGGAATAAAAAAAATTGGATATATTTATAAAAGAAAATAAAAATAATTGGTGGAAAAATAAAATAAATAAAAGAGAAAAAAATTGTAAAAGAAAAAATATATATCCATGATCCTCATATTTTAGTGGAACTGTTTGAATCACGTATCTCATATTACTGACTAATTAAATACATATTTTAATTCTAAATTTTTGGTTGTTCCTTAACAATGGTAAACTTCAGTTATGCTTTACGCACATGTATTTATAATGGTATATAATAGTTATGCATAAATCTATAAAAGTAATACCTCGTGAGGAACTGCCCTGCACTCATCTCAGCTTGATCATCCTGAGTTCCAATCTCATTTTCTCGTGCTTCTCTCTGCTTATTTACTTTGCAAGTTCCTTCCACAAACTTTCATTAGTTGTACCAAACAGTATATTATCAACGTAAAATTGTACAACTAGTGAGTCAGTTCCTTTTTATTTTAAGAATAAAGTTTTGTCATATCTGCTTCGTTTAAAATCATTTTTCAGAAGGATTTTAGATAATATTTCGCACCACGATCTTGTAACTTGCTTTAACCCATGGAGAGCTTTGTCAGGCTTATAGATGTGATTTGAAAATTCATGATTTTTATAATGGGGAGGTTGTTCCACACAGACGTCCTTTTTTAAATATTCATTTATGGAGACACGTTTGACGTCCATGTGGTACAACTTAATTTCTGTAAAGGCTGCAAAAACAATTAAAGTTTTTATAGTTTCTAATCTAACAACAGGAACAAAAGTTTCTTCGAAATTAGTACCTTCCTGTTGATTGTAGCCTTTAACAACTAACCTTGCTCTGTTCCTGACCATTGTTCCACGTTTATCAAGCTTGATCCTGTACATCCATTTCAGTTCTATCCCTTTCTGGTTATTTGGCTTGATTATGGAGAGGAACGCATGGAAAGTACAAAAGTTCCTGAGTTCAGATCTTGTCACAATTCCTCTTTCAATGTCGCTGACGATCAGATCCATTGGAGAGGAACTCTGATGTTTCCATGGCTTAGGTTGAGATTGAGCCACAAGAATATTCAAACTTTCCTCAGTTACTTCTGTTTCTTGAGTTCCTTGAGATCCTCGAGTTCCTTGTTCCTGTTGAATAATAGGGTGATCCTCAGGAACAGGAACTTCTGGATCATGAACTCTAAGATCTTGTTCCTCTTGAGTAGGAACTCCCTGATTCACTTTGATTTCTTGAACTCCTGATTCAACTGTCTCTTTATGTTGTCTAGCTGGAGAAGTTTCCTCATTGTTATCTGTGAAGTGAATCAAACCATTTTCGAAATCCTTCTGTTCCTGAACTTCATTAGTTTCATCAAGCATAATATGTAAATTTTCAACTCTTTTAAAAGAGTCTTTAAGAGAGGTGTTCCTGTTAGGCAACTGAAAGAACCTACCATGTACATCAGATTTAACATTATCGAGGTAGGTTGTGTGTTCTTTGCTAAGTTCCATTGCCTTGTCACTTTGAGCCTTTATTACGATAAGCTTTTTAAAAATGTCTAGAGTTTCTATCAATAATTCCACTAATTTATTTACAGACAGAGATTGAAGAGTTGAGGAACTTACTTCACGTGATGGATCTTGTGTTGATTCATCGATCTTTGCCATAAGACAAAGGTTTGTTGTTTCTTCTGGTTGATCCTCATCTTCTTCCGAGTCAGTGGCTTATTCCCAAGCTTCGATCATTGCCTTCTTGAAGTTGGGCTTGGCAAAGGTGGATTTGTTGAATCTTTCCTTATATTGATCCTTTCCCTTGCCTTTCCCTTTTTCATTTTCCCACTGAGGGCAGTCTTTGATTTGATGGTCAGAATCACCGCACTTGAAACATCCTTGGTCAGACTTGGAACCGCTTGGTTTTCTCATTGAGTTCCTTCCTCTTAGATTTCCAGGTTTAGAGTTCCTGTAAAATCTTTTCATTCTTCTGACCAACGTAGCAACCTCATCTTCATCAGGTTCTGAGTCCTCCTGTTCCTCAGCCTTGAGAGCAAGGCCTCGGTTCTCAGGAACAGCTGCTCCTAGATGTAATTCATGAGTCATCAAGGATCCCGCCCATTGTTCAATGTTGAATTTGGTGAAGTCCTTTGTTTCAAACAATGCAGTGACCTTGGTTCTCCATCTATCATCCTGTGGCATGCTCCTTAGGATCTTCCTAACCTGTTCATCAGAGGGAATAATTCTTCCAAGAGAAACTAGCTCATTAGTAATGTTAGTGAAACGAGTAAACATTTCCTGGATTGTTTCTCTTGGTTGCATTTCAAAACGTTCATACTTAGACATTAATAAATCAATTTTAGAACGTTTGACCTCATTAGTTCCTTCATGAGTTATTTGAAGGAGATCCCAGATTTGCTTTGTGCTCTTGCACACCATAACTCTGTTATGTTCGTGAGGTCCAAGGCCGCAATGCAAGATTTTCACAGCCATTGCATTGATTTCAAATTTCTCAAAATCTTCCTTAGTAAATTCAGACATGGGTTTAGGAACTACGTCATTTTGAGCATTGGTCATTGTTACCTTGAAATCACCGACTTCTATGACTCGCCAGACTTGATAGTTCTCTGCCTTGATGTAGATCTCCATCCTGTTCTTCCAGTAGGTGTAGAATTTTCCGTTGAACATTGGAGGTCTTTGAGTGGAATAACCTTCCTCGAGTTTCTCGTAAGCGTTCATACTTTCCAGGAACTTTTTCTCAACAAGGTTTCCTGATTTTTGTGAGATCCTGCTCTGATACCAACTGATAGTTCAGTAGGAACACTTGACAAGAGGGGGGGTGAATGAAGGAAATAATGCCCTTGGTCCAAGTATGCATTCTATGTTAAGTCTAATAAATGCGGTTCAGTATTAATTAACAAGTTAATAATTCAGTGAGATCAAGTGAGCTGAATGCCTAGCTAGAGGCCGCTTCAGTTCAAGTGGAATTAATGATATTAATCCACAGCTTACTCTTGACTGAACCCGTAGGGTCACACAAATAGTACGTAAACGGATCAAGTATTTAATAGCATTAAATACTCCATCTATGAATATTCGGAACCGACGGATCTTGGTTTCAGTGGGAGCTAAGATCGTCACAGGCAAGAAATGAATACTCCGGAAACGATGATATTGCCGGAAACGGAAATATGGATCGTATCGGAAATATAAATATTATCCAAGTCGTAGATGTTGCCGGAAACGGAAACATGGTACGTATCGGAAAATATTATCGGAAATGGAAATATTGCCAGAATCGGAAATATTGCCGGAAACGGAAATATTGTCAGAATCGGAAATATTACCGGAATCGGAAAATAATTCCGGAAACGGAAATATTAAATATTTGTTCGAAACGGAAATTAATTCCGGAATCGGAAATATTAAATATTGTTTGTATCGGAAATGAATTCCGGAATCGGAAAATTTAATCGGAAGCGCATCGTACGAATAAGCATCGGACGAGGCCTGCCGGACGAGGCCCAGCACGAAGCCAGGCCATCGCCCAGCAAGCCAAGCGCGCCGCACAAACAGCCTCGCCAGGCCCAGCGCAAGGCCAGGCCCAGCGCAAGGCCAGGCCCAGCAGGCTGCGCAGCGCGCACAGCGCGCACAGCACGCGCAGCGCGCAGCGCGCGCGGGCGCTGCGTGGGCTGCTGCTCGCGCGCACGCATGGGGGCCCATCGTGGCTGCCGTGCGTGTGTGTGCAAGTGTTTGTGTTCGTGCATGTTTCCTAAAACATGCAGAGTTCGGTTAATGATTAAATTCCTAATTCTATTTGATAAATTAATTAAATTAGAGTTCTTGTAGGATTCTAGGTTTAATTAATTTGTATCTGAGTAGGATTTCGATTCCCTTTCCATACCCCTATAAATATGAGGCTAGGGCTCACAATTTATAACAAGTTTCAAAGTATTCAAAGTGAGTTTTTGAGAGAAAAATTCAGTCACACATTTGCCTATAAAGTGCCGAAAATAATAGTACCTTAAGGGCGATTCTAGTTGGTCAATCTTAAGGCGGATCCGGACGTGCTGTGGACTATCTACGGAGGGACGACACTTGGAGTCCTAAAGACTTGTTCTTGTTCGGTACGGGCGCAGCTAGGGAAGGCACGCAACAAAGAGTATGCATCTAAACTATGCTAAATGATTATGTGTAAATAATATGTTTTCCTGGCTTTATGGTTTTTCCGCATGATTTATGAATTGTCATATGTATCATAACCTAACAGTGGTATCACGAGCCCCTTATTATTTTCATAATCTAAATTGCATGAACATGGTTAAATATTACAAATTATCAAGAATTAAAAGGGGTGATTAATTTTCGTAATTGTTAATTAATTGCAAATTGCGTTTATTTAATTATACGTACGCAGTTTTTCGGCAGTTTCTTCGTTACTCATCCGAATTGAGTGATTTTTGTGTCAATTCCGCATGTAAAAGGCATTCTAAAATTCCGCCGAACCCAGAATTCTCAAATTCGAAGCCTAACTATGACTTTTCGAAGGTTTTAGTTTTTCGAATGCAAAATTTCGTAAATTTAAGATGTTAAATTAAATATTTGCGATTCTTGTTGATAAATCTTGAATTTTTGATTGACCTACTGCATATGTTTAACAAGTTTGAATGCCTGGTCTTGTTAATTATGCAATCTAATTTGTAATTATGATTAATTTGTTGAAAATTAGAATAATTTAGAATTAATTTGATTTTCATAATTAATTGTAATTTAATTAGAAACCTATGATTAAAAACCACCATAAAAATTGTAAATTTATGATAAATTTTAAATTTTTATGACCTAGACTTGAATCCATAACAATCGGAAATCAATTGGATAATAAATTTTCGATTTTTTGCCCTAAAATTATGAAATTAATATTATTTATTAATTTGTCATTAATTTTAAATATAAATTTTAAATTTTTATGCGATTCGTTCATAAAACTTGCACGCACGAAGCAATGGACGCTTCGTGTTACCCTTAAGGGGTGTTGTATAATGCGGGCATGCGACGACGAGCAAGGGAGCTCGTCGCCCGTGCGGCACGAATGCAATGAGCAAGGGCGTAGTGCACGAGCACAAGGCAGCAGCCCTGCCTTATGTCGTGTGCCACGAGCAATGGACGAATGGGCATGGGCGAAGAGCGAGCCAAGGCAGTCGCGTGTGGGCAGCAAGCGAGCTGCGCCACAACGCGCGCTGCCTCGCACAAGAGCGCGCAGCCTCGCGCGCAGCGAGCGCAAGCTCGCGTGCCACGAGCGCTGCGCCCAGCATTGCTCGCGCGCACAGCGAGCGATGTCGCCCGCCCAGCGAGCGATGTCGCGCGCCCAGCGAGCGATGTCGCGCGCCCAGCGAGCGATGTCGCGCGCCCAGCGAGCGATGTCGCGCCCGCACTGCGAGCGATAGCTCGCGTGCGATGAGCGCTGGCGCGCGCAACGAGCACCAATGCGTGCGGAGGCTTGCGATGGGGATGCAGCAGCTATGCGACGAGCGCATGGGCTGCGCGCACATGGCCAGCAATGGCTGTGTGCGTGCGGCCCATGGGCGTGCAACGCGTAGGGTGTTTGCGTTACGATTAAAGATCGTTTTGAATGTTTAATTTGAAAATTTCAGTTCACGTAATTTTAATTAATTTTAAAATTAATAATTTAAATTATTTTCTTGGATTTTAATTTTGAATATTGTAATTATAATAAATTTTATTTATTCTAATTATTTTACTAAAATTAAAATCATGAATTAATTTAAATACGACTGAAATTAAATTAAACTTTTTGGATTCAATTATAAATTTATATGAGCTTTAAATTTTAATTAAATTTGTATGTTTCCGGTTAGACTAGAAATACATTTTTATGTTTAAAATTAGTAAAGCATATAAATTTATTGGTTTAAGTGGGAGCGTATTTTAGTCATAAACTCTTGATTAGGTCTACAAATCCTTAAGGTTAAAACAACTTGATTAGAATTAATAAGGACTGAATAATTGGTAGATTATTGGTGCCCTTGATTAATTGCTGCAAATGTTTACGTGATGCATAATGTGTTTTACTAACCAGCTATGTGGGCCATTCATGATAATGAATGGGTGAATGGTATATATGTTGTATATGTACTGTTTTGCAGGTTATGAAGTGACTAGTATGGCCCAAATAGGATAGAAAATATGGTCTGCGTACCATTAATTTGAATGTAATTGGTCTAAAGTACCAAAGTTATTTTTCAATTCAAATATGGTCTGCGAACCATCAAATAGTTGTAATTAGTTATAGCTTATCCTATTTGAAGAAAATGGTGCCTCCCACGGAGATTTTCAAGACGGACTTTGAAGTCAAAGCTTCAAGATGAAGTCGGGCCATACTAGATCACATTTAATCTTATGCATGTTTTAAGTTATTTATTGCTTTTAAATATGTCTTAAAATGCATGAGATCAAAAGCTTGATTATGTTGCATGATTAAGGATTTTAGTTCACTTAAAATCTAACCAACATAGTAAGAGCCTTAAGTTCCAAACTTAAAAAAAAATTGAGTTAAAAGGTGCCATGCCAAAATATACACTTGCTTGGATATCCTTTACATCAATCTAGTAATAGTTTTCGCTCAGCGAGGTGTTACTTATTGGTCCTAAAGGGGCAAGGTACACAAATAATTGTGAGTACATGTTAGTTTTGGTGAAACTCAACGATATAAGTAAGGAGTCCTTTTATGTCGTGGCAAAATCGATAGGTTTACCTAATAAGTTCTTAGACGTACCTATCAACCAAGAGTAGTTTCTAGACTATTAGCAAAAGGCTTTTGCTTACCTAAAATGTTTTAGAATTGAGTCGACAAACTGTGCTTAATTCTTCAATGGTTTTAGGGTCTTGGAATCATTTTATTCACACCTGCCGGAACAATATAATCGAATAAAATGCTAATAACTTGTTTGAATTGCATGGTTGCTTTAATTTAAAGTTATTATTCATGATAAATGTTTAGACTTTGCATGCTTCAATATATGTTTTAATTATTGTTTATAATTAAATATCTTGCACTGCAATAAATCCTTTTAGAAAGGTAACAGTAAATTTCCTCGATTGGTAGTGAATCCAAGAACGATTCACGGAAATGAGAGAAAGTGAGCAATTTAAAATGTACGTTTCTTATAGCGACTTTTATGGTTGTTTTCGAACATCAAAGTCGAATGGCAAACCAATTGGTGCTTGTGAATTCAAAATACAATGTAGTTTTGAGATCATAAAGCATTGAGCTTAAAACGCTCAGCTTTACCAATGGTTAACAACCTAATATCTTTGTCCATTTAATTCTCGAATGAGTCTAGTCCCTAGACATTCAAATAGATCGATGCTTAGAGAACTTTAGAAGCTTCTGGTAAGATCATCTAGTTGAAACAGAATGTTCAACATAAATTAAATGGTAAAGAACCTTGTTGGAGTGACATTGGACATGTCTAACAAAGTATAAAAGTCAACACTAAAGAATTCAATTCTTAAGACTATAAGAAAGGGTACAAGAAATAGGAAAACAAAGGAACAAATGAAAGGAATTACGATTCCGTTTCTACCTATAAGTTTATATTTAAAGAGAAGTGACCTAGCAATCAAACTTCCTTGGTATCATATACCGCTTGAGGTTCTTACTTCGGTAATAACTCAAATAATGGAAGCTAGGCTACACTAATGGCCTACAAGTGGGAAATGAAGCATGGCAATGCTACATTAGCTGTAGGGTCATCTAGTTTGTTTTAAGTCCTTTCAAAGGCTGGAACTTAATGGATATTTTGTTCCATAATCAGCATACCTAAATTTCTGTTTCAAACACAGAAAGACTCACATTCAGAAAAACAAAAACAATGTTTGTTTGTTTATTTGAATGAAATGGTCATTTACAGGTTGAGTCAATATGCTTGATTAAAACAAACAACTCTTTAAAGAACTTTACTAGGTTCAAATCAACCCCTTGATTTGAGTTCCACTAATCTTTGGCATTGTTGCTTAGACCATATCAACAAGTTCACATTCAAAAGCTCTATTTTTATGGACTTTTGAAAGTTCATTGATTTCTAGATCAATTTAAGACAACTAGTCTTACTTGTTGAAAGTAACAAAAGATATGAACTATTGTTAGAACGCCTAGACAATAGAGTTCAAAGCTAAAGAAAGATTTTATGACTTTATTATTTCACATGGATTTGAGTGAATATAGGTTTATTTACTCAAATGTGATATAAGTTGAATCTGTTTGGCTAGTTCAAAGATTCAGAAGTATAAAATCCACTTGGCAAGAAATCATAAAGATCTGGGTTAGATCATGTTGATGATTACTTGAGACCAAATATGATCATCAATGATTGTGTGTTGTAATTTCACAATCTAGCTCCATAAGATATGGCATATCTACGTTGGAATGATCGAAGTCAATTAGTACTTGATTCGATCAATGATGAATCATAAAGACTTTTCCTATAATTTCTAAAACAAAATGCTCAACTACCACCAAACTAAACCAAATTCGTCAAAGCTATTGAAAAGTAATTTCAGAATATCTTTTCATAATATATCTAAAGAGTTCCTAAACTCAGTGGGAGCTTAGTGTTTGTGATTCAACAAACTAAGGCCCAAGTATAGATATATGTTTCATTGTGATTTATTCAAATGAGACACAAGGGTATTGTTTCTACCACGAATTTTTGAGAACATAATGTTTGTTTGCTCGAAATAATGTCCTTTTGGAGATTCGTTTCCAAAATGACAAGTGGGAGAAAATAGACCTCGAAAGTTTTCGAGGCGAACAACAAACATAAACGGACATTCCGGAGGCTTTTCGAAGTGCTTTAGAAAATCCGAACTTATTCTTTAAGGACTTTAGAAGTGGCTTTAGAGAATAGACATCTCTTAGAAGACTTTACAAGTGCTTCAAGGAGAACAGAATATTCAAAGGACTTTCAAGTGGCTATTGATATTCTATTGTTTGATGTTCTATACCCAAGTAGGCATAGAATTCAAGTCACTGAAACTATGAGATTCTTCTATTAGATAGTGAAGAAACATAGAGATCAGGTCAATGAAACTATGAGATTCTTCCATTAGATAGTGAAGAAACCTACAACTTGCAGTCAAACTATTATCATGTAGATTAATGAGTTTGTGACTTGTAAGAAAGCTATGACGAAACCCAGATTCCCTAAAATGGTTAGAGGCCATATATAGACTCAAATGTTTTAAATGGTTAGAGGCCATAAAACATACTCAATGTTTTGATGACAAAATTGAAATTTTGTTGATTTGCAAGAATAGTTTCACACCTATTGGTTGCAAGTCTGTTTTAAGGATAAAAACCATCAAACATGAAATTGTGTTCACAACACAAAGCTAGATTAGTTGCTAAAAGGTTACAAGCAAATTCATGGCATGGATTGTGTTGAAACCTCATGCATAATCGTAATGCTCAAGTCTATAAATCAAGCAATGATTGCATATTGGTACATATGGCAATTGGATGACAAAACATATTCCTTAATCAAATGTTGGAAGAAAACTATGTACATGGCATGTCATAGGATTTGTGGATCCAAATAATGCTTGAAATGAATGCCAGCTTAGGAAATCTAAGTACAGATTTAAGCAAGCAATTGGGAATTGAAATTGTATTTTAGTGAAGCTAATAAGTATTTTAGTTTCATAAAATATACATGATTCTTATAAATATATAAGAAGTTTAGTGGGAGTACGTAAAACTTAATTGGTCCTATGTGTATCACACACATATCTCTCTATTGTGAAATAACATTCAAATGCTAATTACTTAGATTTGAAATTATTCATCAATGATGGACCATGGCGAAACTTAGTACATACTGGGTATTAAGATCTATTTACAAAGATCTTATGATATTGTTTTGGATTAAGTAATGACATTTACTAAATCAAACACGAAATACTCCATTGGAGATATTCGACCCATGTGAATAAATCTAAGTAAAGGATGTTTGAACTATGTATAAGCATTTACTAAGTTAAACATCAAAGAGTCTAAATGAGATTCTTAACCTATATTATATGTCAAAGAATTTAGCTGAATTTAGTATCTACTGAAACTAGATAAGCTAAAGTTACATGAATAGAATTCAATTGGGAATTATTCTGCAAAAGAATTTATCATGTATGATATAATATGAGGATCGCCAAAAACGTATCGTATGACTTTAGCCATGACGAACATATACCAATCTCTATTGATCTAAGTAAAGATCAACTAGATTGAGATCAAGAATACTTATGGTACTTGAAAAGGTACATAGGAATAGTTCTTGATTCAAGGAAATAAAGATATGCTAAATATTGATGCTACACGCATAAAACACTGGCAAAGGATCAAGCAAGACCCTTTGGAGTTAACCATTGATAAGGACGAGCAATAGAGCATCGTGTTTTGAAAATGGCAACATGGGTTGGAGACCATGAGTTGTTGCGTGGGAAATTAAAATAATAATTTATATGTTCTAAGATATAGTTGGAGAGTCTTCCACATATCTATGAACTGCTTGGATAGGTAAATCCAAACAAAGCATCACTAGCAACCTAAACATTTGAAGTAAAAGTACTTATTGCCTAAAAAGCAATAAAACAGGGTTGTTTATGTTAAAGAGTTCTTCACTGAACTTGGGTAGATCACCTATCTGCTGGCTTGATGGTTCTTCATTGAAAAATGCGTAGAACCACTCTTGAAGCAAGAAAAACGTCTGCTAACTTGATGGCCCTTCATTGCAAAATGAGTAAAACCACCATCGAAGTAAGAAAGACTAGATCACATCATAAACAAACTCGAAAAGATCTTATCATCATATCTCGAAGAACATTTGATGAAAAGGATGTTAAGATTGGCAAAGCATGATAACTAAACCTATGCAACAAGTGAGAAACAACACTCACATTGTAGCACTGGAAATCAAGCATAGCTTTGAAATCCATGAACTGTTTTAAAGATGGGTTTGAGGCCCATGGTTATAAAACATTGGGGTTGAACATTTATCATATATGAAATGTGTTTTCATATTCCATTTAATCTTGGTTTAGTATTAAATGATGAGTCCCTTCAATTTGACAATATATTCAAGATAGACTGTCAGGACCAGTCCTGTGACTAAGAAATGTCTATCAAGTGAACTTGAATGTCAAAGGTTGAAAATGGTCCCTAATCGGAGTTTTCTGTAAAATTGGACGCATAGAAAACGTTAGACGATTAGAATGCAAGATGACTAGTAGTTCTGTTTCTTGAACTATGTGGACATGGCAATGTCATAATCATTTGCATAGATACTTACTTTGGGAAGACTAGTATCGGACAAGACCTATGAAACTTTACTGTAAGAGATGAAAATCTGTCATGAGTAAATTTCATTAAATTATTAGACACTAAATCCTCAATACCTGAGTGATTTGAGATTACTTGTTTGAGAACTGGTTGCTTTGACGTTGACCAACCGTCGCACCGTAAAAGGAGGCTATAAAGGCAACGCTCAGGTAATCACCTATCAAACGAAGTCTAATCTCAAGATCGCAAGATTGGGATTGTCCTCCCATAAATCGGGATGAGATGCTTAAAAGTTGTACAAGGCCACTCGGAGAGCTAGAAACTGTGAAATGCATGGCCGTGCTCGGATGAATCATAGGCTATGATTATCTGTTTATTTGATCAGTTGAACTCTGAAACCGAGGAACACCTCTGGACGTAATAGGGATGACAACTCTTACCTTATGTTCAAGAGCAAGCATCGAGCGACAAAGGAATTAGGAAATGCACACTTGTCCCTAAGGACAAGTGGGAGACTGAAGGAAATAATGCCCTTGGTCCAAGTATGCATTCTATGTTAAGTCTAATAAATGCGGTTCAGTATTAATTAACAAGTTAATAATTCAGTGAGATCAAGTGAGCTGAATGCCTAGCTAGAGGCCGCTTCAGTTCAAGTGGAATTAATGATATTAATCCACAGCTTACTCTTGACTGAACCCGTAGGGTCACACAAATAGTACGTAAACGGATCAAGTATTTAATAGCATTAAATACTCCATCTATGAATATTCGGAACCGACGGATCTTGGTTTCAGTGGGAGCTAAGATCGTCACAGGCAAGAAATGAATACTCCGGAAACGATGATATTGCCGGAAACGGAAATATGGATCGTATCGGAAATATAAATATTATCCAAGTAGTAGATGTTGCCGGAAACGGAAACATGGTACGTATCGGAAAATATTATCGGAAATGGAAATATTGCCAGAATCGGAAATATTGCCGGAAACGGAAATATTGTCAGAATCGGAAATATTACCTGAATCGGAAAATAATTCCGGAAACGGAAATATTAAATATTTGTTCGAAACGGAAATTAATTCCGGAATCGGAAATATTAAATATTGTTCGTATCGGAAATGAATTCCGGAATCGGAAAATTTAATCGGAAGCGCATCGTACGAATAAGCATCGGACGAGGCCTGCCGGACGAGGCCCAGCACGAAGCCAGGCCATCGCCCAGCAAGCCAAGCGCGCCGCACAAACAGCCTCGCCAGGCCCAGCGCAAGGCCAGGCCCAGCAGGCTGCGCAGCGCGCACAGCGCGCACAGCGCGCACAGCGCGCACAGCACGCGCAGCGCACAGCACGCGCAGCGCGCAGCGCGCGCGGGCGCTGCGTGGGCTGCTGCTCGCGCGCACGCATGGGGGCCCTTCGTGGCTGCCGTGCGTGTGTGTGCAAGTGTTTGTGTTCGTGCACGTTTCCTAAAACATGCAGAGTTCGGTTAATGATTAAATTCCTAATTCTATTTGATAAATTAATTAAATTAGAGTTCTTGTAGGATTCTAGGTTTAATTAATTTGTATCTGAGTAGGATTTCGATTCCCTTTCCATACCCCTATAAATATGAGGCTAGGGCTCACAATTTATAACAAGTTTCAAAGTATTCAAAGTGAGTTTTTGAGAGAAAAATTCAGTCACACATTTGCCTATAAAGTGCCGAAAATAATAGTACCTTAAGGGCGATTCTAGTTGGTCAATCTTAAGGCGGATCCGGACGTGCTGTGGACTATCTACGGAGGGACGACACTTGGAGTCCTAAAGACTTGTTCTTGTTCGGTTCGGGCGCAGCTAGGGAAGGCACGCAACAAAGAGTATGCATCTAAACTATGCTAAATGATTATGTGTAAATAATATGTTTTCCTGGCTTTATGGTTTTTCCGCATGATTTATGAATTGTCATATGTATCATAACCTAACAGTGAATTGTTTCTTGGGAACTTGAGTAAGTTTCTTGCGGAATTTAAACAATAAAGAGACTGGGAACAATGAGCGAAGAAAGATATAAAACGGAGGAACCTTCTTGACCCTAATCAAGAAGAACCTCACTACTCTTTTGTATTAATGCAATAACTCTATTACAAATACACTCTTTAACTTGAGTTCCTCTCGAACACGAGTTCCCCACAGCAATCCCCTTCGATTACTGTGCTCCTCTTTCTCTCTCTGACTTAACTCTAAGTCGCTCCTTTTCTCTTTGACTTAACTCTAAGTCACTGTTTCTATCTTTGACTAAACTCTTAGTCGCTCTTTCTCTCTTTGACTTAACTCTAAGTCACTCAAGGATCACTCAATCCTTAAACCCAAAATACAATATGATAGATAGATTCTAGTACGTAATAAAGCTTATAATAATAAGGAACTCAAGGAACACTCTATTTTGCCAACTGATTCTTTTAAAACCTTTAAGCTCTTTAAGATAGATTTTGTAGAAATCAGTTGTGTTTTGAAAAGCCAAAACTCTTCTCCTTTTATAGGAGAGTTTTACCTAAGATTGGGTACCCATGTTCTCCTCAACTACCCACTAACTGTTACTGCTCAGTAACATGGGTATAGTTGGAGAGAAACAGGGAGACCAAATCAAAACACTACTTGCACGTTTAAACAGAAATACGTGGGAGAGTTTTAAGGATCATGGAAAATCTTTTGCTTGAGAAACAAGGAGAATGAAAACAGTATCCTATGTTTACATTTATTAGTTAAATTCATTTTATTTATTAACGAAGATTTTCCAACTTAAAACTCTTTTATAATTACAGTTAATATATTTCAATTTAAAACGTACCAAAATACCTAGGTTCCTTTTGTTCCAAATTACGTATAAACAATATTAAATACTTACATAAATCCTAAACATAAACTCATATGTTGTAGTCTTCATGTTGCACCTTTAGAAGCTTCACTCGAAGACTTCCCAATTTGTTCCTTCTCTGGAACATCGAGGATCCACATAATATATGAGGATCTCGCCTTAGGAACTCGCCTAAGGATCTCGCCTTTGTAAACTTGCTTAATGATTATTTCTTCAATGTAGTGTCTGACATGGATCAATTACTTGCTTATATTCTACGTTGCTTAGTTTATCCAACTCAGGATCTCCTTAACTTAGCATTATCCCTCTAAGGATCTCGGAACCTATTATGCAACATAACTTAACCAATTGTCAGGAGTTTGCTTTGTCATCATCAAAACTTTAGGGTCAACAATATTCCCCCTTTTTGGTGATGACAACAAAAGCAAACTTTCCCTAAATGTAACAATAATCAATTAGCATAAATATAAAGCAATAAATTAAATAAAGTATTTTTATAAAAATTAATCCAAACTTCCTAAATGAAATTAAGGAAATTTGCAATTAATTTTAATAAACGAAAATAAAAATAAAAAACGAGAAATAAAATTTTATAAACTTACATCGAGAAGAGAGTAGTGAGACGGACTCAAGTGATCAATTTAAGTTAAGTTTGCATTCATTTCCCCCTGTTGGCATTAACAAAAAGTAGAAAAATACAGTACTAATATATACCGATTATAGCACCCTCCGATCAACGGTTGGCAAACTAAGTTAGCCTCAAAGTTAAGTTCCAACGTACTAAATTCGAATATAAAACATAATAATTAACAAGCCAAGTTTTTAGAGATACGATCTTTTAGGAGTTCCACAGAAATAAAAGAATAAAAATTCGACGTGGAATTCACAGATGAAGAGCGGAATCTTCTCTCTACAGCGTACAAGAATGTCATCGGACGTAAGAGAGAATCTCGGAGAACCTTCTGCGAAATGGAAAAGAAGGAACGAGACAACACCAACTTAATGCGTATTCGAGATTATCGTCTTAAAGTCGAATCGGAGATTACTCATCACTGTAACGATGTTATTAAGATGATTGATCATCACCTTCTTCCTTTTGCTTCTACCACTGAATCTTCCGTCTTTTTCTTAAACATGTAAGTACGACTATACTTCATTTTAACTTCTTTTTTTTCACCGAACTAACTTTATGCATATTATTTGATTTTCTAGTGTGGTTAAATTTATGTTATAATTTTTTAATTGCAGGAAAGCCGATAATTATCGTTATCTAGCAGAAATCAAATCTGGTGATGAGAGGAACGAAGCTGCTGATCAATCCTTGAAAGCTTATGAGGTAGAATTTCGTTTCATTGTTTTTCGTTTGGGTGTCCTAAATGTCTCTGGAGTATTTGTTTTTTCTCTTTTTACAATTTTCTATGTTAAAACTCTTATTTTGTTTTTGCTAGCTAGTATGGAAAAGTGTATCGTCTGTAATTTTATATCCGTTTATGGAAAGTTCTTTACGTCTCGAAATAAATTTTTTTGGTCGAAACGGGCAGGAATTAGATTAAATTAAAGAAAGCATTACATTACATGTCGAAATATTATTTTAAAATATCAACTTTTTATAATATTGTCATATAAGAAATTGAATATGTTAGCGGTTTGATATTGAATTGGAATTCGTGCAAACAATAAGCTTAAAGAACTTTAAAGAAGTAATTTATGTTTGGAATGGTTGAATTTTGAGATTTTACATATTCTGTTACTCCCTCCGTCCCGGAATACTCGACCCGGTTTGACCGGCACAGAGTTTAAGGGACTTGAATTGACTTATTTAATTTAATAGGTAGTAGTTGATAGTGGGGTATTATTTTAATGTAGTTAGTGGAAAATGTGTGAAGGGGTGGGGTTGGGGAGAGTAGGGGTTGAATTTTTAATTATTTTTTGTATGGAGTAGGGGTAGGTGGGTTAATAGGGGTGGAGTGAGAAATAATATAATATTGTTAGAATATTTCCATTTTTAGAAACAGGTCAAGTATTAAGTGACGGCCCGATAAGGAAAACAGGTCAAGTATTCCGGGACGGAGGGAGTATATGAATGTACCTTACCTAGATACATGTTTAGAACATGATAGTGTTTAGGAAACTAGATATGTTAATTAACCAAAACAAAAACTTTTGTGTGCCCTCAATCTCTTGATATCTTATTCGAGGACTAAAGTTACCTTACTTAAGGATAAATGTGACCCTAACCATTGAAAAATGCGACTCTAACAATAACAATTACGTACGTGACCTTAATCAAAAGTGATATGCTTGTTACAAGTTATAATTATGACCAATACAACACCAAAAATGAAAATATACACCAATACACAAGTGTAATATATGTAGTAGGCTACGTGGAGTTTGACCCCATACCATGTACAAGCTCTACCATTTAAGCTAATAGCCTTGAAAATAAGGTAACTTATAACTAAAATAAAGAAAACTTACAACATCAATAAGGGTAACTAAAAGAACAGAACAGGTGCGGATAATCTTCCTCTTTTAGACCGCCACACAATATATTATTGTAGATCGACCTTTCTGAAAAGTTTGTGTAACCAAAATTGGTTGTTGTTGCAGGAAGGAACGACCATAGCAGTGGCTAATTTGTCGGTTGCTCACCCGGCACGCTTGGGCTTAGCATTGAATTTGTCCGTCTTCTAGTATGATATTATGAATTCTTGTAAAAGGTACGTACTTAACTTGTACATAAATACACACTTACGTACGGGATATCTATTACAACATTCTCTTAGTTTGATAATTATCTTTACCGTTATTAACCCGTATCTTTTGGTACCTCCAGGGCGTGTACCTTTGCTAAGGAAACTTATGATGAGGCTACGTTGGAGTTGATTAAAAAAAGTAATTACCCTAGAGAGTGCAGTATCATCATGCAGTGTTTAAGGGACAACGTTTCATTGTGGGCTTTGGAAGAGGAGAATCATCAAAACCGACGTTGTTGATCGCTCTTCATCTGCTAAACTTCATTCAATTCAATTCAATTCAATTCAATTCATTCTTATTTTTATTTTTATTGTTAGTTTAATTAGATCGATATTACTCTGTAATCATCTTGTTCATCATCGTCTGCACAATCGTGAGACGTACTATATGTTGAATATGGTTTTCGGATATATGATATTATTTTTGGTATAATTTTTGTAGCTTTACGGCACAATTGATATTCCTTAATAATTGGTGAACCTGAAACTTGTATTATTGCTATTGTTTGCTCATGTCAAAGTGGAATTTTTTGTTGTTTTCTTGTGATCCGACCATTGTAAGAAATAAAAAAACTGAATTCTGATTCATCAAAGATCATATCCATGTAAACCCATTGAAAGAACAATCAATTTGAATTACATACCTTGAGCTGATTGAATTACATACCTTGAGCTTCCATAGCAGCCATGAGTGAAGAGGGATCGAGCGTTGGATACGATTAAGCCTTCCGTTGCTATGTTTTCTTGGTTTAGTGTGATGATCATTTGGCTCTCCATTGATGGGATATAAAAGACCCAAAATGTAACCGAAAAGAACATGAGGAGACTATATCTTTAATACTCCTCTTACTCTTCCGACTTTTCAGTTTTCTTTTAATAACATACACTAATGAAAACATGCATCGGGGGCCATAACCGTTTCCATAATGAACTAAAATGTACTATCTAATTTGACCTGTCATCTCATTAAAGATAGTACTATAGTATATATATATATATAACATTAATTTTCATGACAATTATGCCTCTTAGCCAAGTCCGACCGTAAATCGTAAATAGACCATTATAAATTTGGCTTATCTATATGGATTAACACATTTTATTGTTTACGTATGAGGCCCCATAATTGTATTTACTAACAATCTCCCACTGGGTCGCATATGTGTCCTTATAAATGTATTACACCTCAGCTCAAGAGCTCAAAATTAACATCATATCCAGAGAGCAATAAACACAATCTTGTCCATTAGTCATTTTAATATAGGACCAGCGTGGTTTCTTTCCTGCAATAAGAATTTACCAGCAATGATCACTAAAAGGTTTTCTGAATCTATACTGGGTATACCATTAAAATGGTATACTAAGGGTGAAATAGTAACTTTAGTTGGTATATTAAGGGCTAAATGGTAAGTTCATGTAATAAATTGAGTCTAGCCCACGAAAAATAACATTTATCTTTGACTTGTGAGTACCAAACTATGTTGTTTGGAACCAAATAAAAATGAAACCACGTTATCAAACTATGTTGTTTGGTATCACATGAAAATATACAACTACTTTTCTTGTACTAAACTATGTGGTTTGATACTAAATAAAAATGCAGAATATTAGTATACCATTTCAATGGTATACCTAGTATAGATTAAGACTTCCTCTGATCACTAATACCAACATAATCTAATGACATTGATCAATCATGAAATGTACATCATGAAAATCACATGAAAATGCGCAATTTAGAAGGTGGACCATGGTGCACATAAAACATGGTGCACCTTAAGAACACTAGTATATAATTGTAAAAACATCTGGTTACGAGAAAAGAACTTGAATATTTTTTTTTTAATTTAGGTTTTTAATAAATAGTAAAATAATATATTATTTTTATAACAAAAAAGTTAAATATTATATCGCATGTTCTTTTGCCTTGGTGTCATGTTCTTTTGCCATGGTGTCATGTTCTTTTGCTTATGCACGTATGTTCTTTTGGTGCACCATGCTCTATGTGCACCACGGTGCATAGTCCACGGATTGTGACACACTTTATTTCTGATCAGAGTATTAAAAACAAACAACAATGTGCATATAGTTTAACATAGAACATTTTAAATCATATTATGAAAAACTCGCACTAAACCTCAATATCCTTAAACTCTAAAACCCTCAAGTGAGCAGTATGCTCGTGAAAAACATTAGGTGGGAGTCCTTTTGTAAAGGGATCTGCCAACATGGAGTTTGATCTGATATGTTCTATAAAAATTTCTTTATTTTGGACCCTTTCTTTAACAGCTCGATACTTGACCGTAATGTGCCTTGATTTGCTCAAGCTCTTATTGTTATTAGGATAGAGCACTGCATACTTGTTGTCATAGTATAACTTGATTGGCCTTTCAACCTCGTTTATGATATGCAGACCTGTGGCAAAGTATGTTTTGATGCCTCAAAATATGCTATGAATTTAGCTTCCATACTAGAAGTGGCTATTATTTCTGTTTGGAACTTTTCCAGATTATGGCACCACCTGCTACTAGATACACAGAACCAGAAGTAGATCTTCTAGAGTCTTCACATCCCGCAAAATCAGAGTCAGAGTATTCAACGATCTCCAAATGGTCTGATCCTTTGTATGTGACCATATAATCTCTTGTTCTCTTCATATATCTCATAACCCTCTTAGCTGGTTTCCAATGATCCATTCCTGGATTGCTAAGAAATCTGCCTAACATTCCAACAATGTACACTATATCAGGGCGCGTACAAACTTGAGCGTACATTAGACTCCCTACGACTGAAGCATAGGGAATTGTTTGCATCTCTTGGATTTCCAGGTTATTTTTAGGGCATTGGCTAAGGCTAAATTTGTCACCCTTGGAAGTAGGGGTATCCCCTTGTCTGCAGTCCTGCATGCCAAATCTTTTTAATATTTTTTCAATGTAGTTCCTTTGAGATAACCTAACACTACTAGAAAAATCGGACACAGCGGCAAGTCATAATTGCCTCTAAAATAGGGATTTAGCCTCTAATGGGTTTCTGAAGCAAAAAAGTAGATGTCTCTAATAAGTCCATCGCTAATTATTGGTTGCCTCTAAAGGCCCCTTTTGAGGCAACACAATGTGTTGCTTCTAAAAGCCCATACATTTAGAGGCAACCATATATCCTTGCCTCAAAATATAATTAGAGGCAACCCCATATTATTGCCTCAAAACGTACCCTAAACCCCAAAACGTACCCTAAACCCCAAAACGTACCCTAAACCCTAAAACGTACCTTAAACCCTAAACCCTAAAAATTTTTTGGATAATTTTGCACAATTCAGAATTAGGTTGGTCGTAATCGAGTCGTGTCACATTGAAGTTTGTTTGAAACGGATCGAGAATTAAACGGGTGTACAACTGCAAGTTATTAGTTTAATAATTGATAATGTTAATATATAGTATAAAAACTCGAAAGACTAGACAAAATCGACACAACATAATTAGTAAAAATATAGTTAATACCAAATTAGTTATTCCAGAGCATACCGCGCGCAACGTTTTGTTCGGTACAACTGAATTTGACTGAGATTAACTTATCTGAACCTAATATAGTTGCTAAAAAGAACCATTTGTGTGCGTAAATTATCTGAAAAAACTTATTTTGCTAAACCAGACCTATTTGAACTTACATAAACTTATTTGTACTTATCTGAGCTTAGTTTTGCTGAAATGAGTCAAAATAAGTTAAAATCGGTTGAAACAAACATACCCTTATTCACTAAAATCAACTTATTAAATGGAATATGATGTATCGAATTAGATCATGAATTAGTTCAAACAACGTAGCAACGAGGCAAACAAGTTTGATTGATATTCCTTTTGTTAAACTTAGATCCATTTTTTAACGAATTTAGACAAAGTTAAATACGTAATATACCATTGTAGTTTAAACAATCTCAACAACATTGCAACGAGTCAAATAATTAAGTTATTTAAATCAGTTCAGGTCAAATAAGTTTCAATAATTTCACTCGTGACACTTATGTCCTATTACTACTTTGCAATTGGGATCGATCTAGTCCTATCAATTTCTATAAGTCGCAATATTGTTCAATTCAGCCCAATCAGTTTAGTTAAATTTAGATAAGTTTAGGTTTATAAGGTGAACTTAAGTACATAACGCACATACTCTTAGTACGAACAAAAGTAAGGTTCGATTATTGGGTTGAATACGATGTAGCCAATCAATTACTTTGTACATTATTAGTTTAAACAATTAGAAAGACTGAACAAAACCGACACGGAATAAAACACAAATCCATTTTTTTTAAAACGAGACTTTTGACATAGTCTATTTTTTTCATATTTAATCTATTATATATATAAACACCGGGAGTAACTAATTTATAATTTCGGGATCGAAATTTCTCCGCCAAAATCATTTTCCAATAGCCCGCTATTCCACATTTTCTAATTTCATAATGGCGCGCGATTAATCCCAAAAGCCCGCTATCCAGAAATTTCATGTTTTCAACTTTCATTTTTTCATTACTTTTGAGGATTCAAAGAATCGGTTATCTCAGTTTTCAATTTCATAGAAAGTGATGAGCGATAGGGAAAAAGTTATAGATTTCCCTCATCACTTTCCTCTATCTCTCTCACCAAAAGTCCAAATTTGTGGTGACGGGCTCCCAACAAAGTGAAGCTTCCAGTCTCATCTCACCGACCTTCTAGCCTTCTAGGTGTACATCGTCGTCAATTAATTCTCCGGCACCAACACCTGTTGTTGGCTGTCACTAGTGACGTTAGATTGAGAATATTCAAAACCGGCAATTTGCATCAATTACACTCATACTCTTCAAGAAAATATAGGGTTTTGATTTCACTATAATTGTCAATCCTCGTCCAAGCTCGGTTTTTGAAGCCTGGGAAATGCGTTCAGGTTTACCTGCCGCTGCCCTTGATCGATTACATTGTTGCTGAGGTAATTTCTCTCTCCAACAGTCATTTCAAAGTTTCATTGATTTGCACTATTTTGATGTTGGTTGTGCTGAATCTAACCATCTAGGGTCTGATTTATTTGTGAATTAAACCTTTTTCTAAAACTTTTGATTGAGTATTTTGACTTCAGATGCCTGTTGTTTGTTATTGTTAGGCTTGAATTTTTGATATTGTCCATAGGGAACACCTTGAATCCTGACCGGGGCTATAGGTATGATAACTGGAGTTTTCACAGTGGCTTGCAAAAGTGTTTTTTTGTGGCAAAAGTCAATTAGCATAAAGTTGTAAGAATTGATTGAATTTTTGGTGTAATTCTGGTGTCAGATTTACAATATCGAACAATTCATATCACAAATTGAAGCTTAGTTTAGATTTCTTTTGGAAAGAGAAATCTTAATCGAACATGAAATTTGTGAATAACCATTGAAATGGTTGATCTGGATGTTGAATTGTTTATAACAAAATCATTGTATTTTTGTTGGGAATCAAAGTTTTAAATGAATGGCTTAACTTTGAATTCTTACAAGATACTTTCGAATGGTTTTAAATCAAAGTTTTAAATGAATCATAAGTTAGTTTTCAGGCGGTAGTTTACCAAGAGACGAGCAACGCGTATCCTATGTTCTCTCAAGAGTGAAAATTAATAAAAAAAATATGTATGTACTCTCAGGTACTGTTATTGGTTGTGGACTTTAAACTTGTTAGGCTACTTGTTAATGAATTCTGTAATAAAAATTTAATGAGTTAGTCCTTTGCATAGCATTCTGTTGCAATATTTTTTTCCTTATTAATTCCATTTTCACCAGAATGCTATTGTACATGTTGACTCTGACTTCTTCTTAGGGACATTACTGTCATGGGTTATCTTAGGGCTTAAACATTATGGGTCTCTAGACTTATGATGACATGTAAAAATTATGGCCCAGTTTAAATTAGGCCCAGTTTAAATTCATTCTTTCCCATTATTATCTCTATATTATCTCCATTTTAGAGCAGGCTTGGACATTTTGCCTTCAATTCTTTCTGGTATTTACTACTCTATTCTTGATCATATCTATATTATGATGCATCGAAGTATCCTACGACTTGAAATTTGTCTTTTAGGAACTCTTAGTTTACCAGGAGACGAGCAACGCAAATCCTATGTTCTCTCAGAGTGCAAATTAATAAAAATTATTGATGTACTCTTACAGAAAGTGTATCACTCTAAAAAGTGTAACTTTCCCTTTTAATTGGTCTGCAGAATGCTGATAACCGAAGCCTAGTAGATCTAAAACTAAAATTTCTTTATGAGTCTGCAGACAAGTCGAAGATCTGGAATCTCACTGAAATCAATAAATCTTCAGTGTCGGTCACTAAGACTTCCTGATATTATATCATCTATGAGGGTAGGTCTTTGGTGTTCTTTCCATATGATATCCTTTTCTAGTTCTAATGTCTGGATTAATCTTGTTTGGACGATATTGGTCATTTGTTACTATTCTTTGGACTTAATAATTGTCTAAGAGCTTCTTGTCTGCTATTAGCAGTTACTCCTGCTTCTGTTTGTATCTGGTTGCTTTGTGTTGGAGTTTTCACTTAAGCTGCATTGTTTCATCAACAAAAAACACTTGCAATGGAAAATTAATTAGCTGTTTATGAGTTGGCCCTAGTTTTAGATAATAGATGCTAGTTTTAGATAATGGAAAATTAATTAGCTGTTTATGAGTTGGCCCTAGTTACAAGCTTTGACATGACGCTAGATTTTGATTTACTGTTTATTGGTTCTGCTTAGATGGAGCTGCCTCACTGGACTGAGATTGTCAAGACTAGTGAACTCAAGGAACTCGCTCCATAGGACCCTGACTGGTATTACACCAGAGCTGTAGGTGCAAATTTTTCCCTGGAAGCTTCATTTGCTTGTCCACTTTAGTAATCAACTTTTTTGATCTATGGTTCCTTTCTGTTTCAACTTTGCATATTTTTGTCAAGCGAACGTAGGTTTGTAAAATATGAAAATGCCTAACCTCAATGGTAGTCGGTTTCTTGGATAGGCTGTTCTAGCCGGAAAAGGCTGGGATATCTGTCTTATTATTAATGTGATAATTTTGTTGATCACTGTTACTTGTTCATTTCTACGAAAGAGATGGCATTATAATGATGAATTTACATATTTTTATTGTGTTTATTTGTGAATGGATATCTTAGTGAAGAAAAAAAGAGGAGATAGTGATTAGATGGATAATTATTGACATTAGTTTCCTCAAACTTCGATTGTGAGTTATGATAACACAAGCTAATGGGAAAGTTGTAGTTAATCTGGTAGACATAAGGTAAACCTATCCACTGTGATTCTGTCAAAGTTTTGATTTTGTTTGGTCGTATTTGAAGTTTCTAGTGTTAGGTTTTGATCTTGGACATTGTTGAGATTGTTTGTTGGTAATACAAGAGTGAACCTATTTTCTCTAAGGCCACATCCTTAATTAATGTGTAAAAAGACAATCAACATATGCTGCAAGCCATATATAAAGTGGTTTAATCCGCTTGGGTGTGTCTGATCTGATCCTGGGTTACAGAACTAGGCTGACGTGGTTTTGTTGTGCTTCTTCTGGTGCTCTATTGTTGTTTTGATGTCCTTTTGATAATGCTGTTTTGTTCAGCTCTGGTCTGCTCCTGCGTGCACATTGCTGTTGGCACATTGCTGTTGTTAAAGCCTGATGGTGGCCGTGTATCTGAACATCATATAGCATACTTGTATAGTTTGGTTGGATAGCTTATTTGTTTTGTAGTTTTTGGCTTCTAAGATGTTAGGAGGCCTAGTGTATTTTATTTGGTTAAGCTTGTACAAAAAATGGTTCACGTTTGGTTAATAAAAGTTTATTTCTTTACCAAAAAAATGAGCTTATAGATGATCGGCCTTGTAATGTACAAATGATACGCTAAATTATTTGCAGTGCTCTCTAAAAACCTTTCATCACGGTTTAAATTGCATCTAAATATCATTATTTGAAATATAAAATGTTACCTTTAATTATTTTTCGTGGCAAAATTATGTAGGTGGTATAAATCGGGTCAATTGGCATGCAACTCCAACTTTCAAATTCATGCCGTCTATGGACATACAAATCTACACAAAGTTAGCATTGTCTTTCAACTTCTTTAATTCATTCTCCGAGCTAGTACTAACTACATGGGCATAATTGTTCTTATCAGTTAGCACAGAAATCCTGGTTCGCATGGGCTCACTTAAGATAATAAAAGATAGACTATATGTGAACTAATATGTCACTACACTTTGTTTTATATGCAGCTTCACACACTAATATGTCACTACACTTTGTTTTTTCCCCTTAAAACTGCCATGACACTATACCAATAAAAAGAGTCTATTAGCTCAATTGGCAGAGCTTTGTGCAATTGCATAATGATGTAGGTTCGAATCCTACATAGGCTACTATTAATTTATAATATTATTCTCCTATTGGTTGATCGTTTACTTTAGTTTATTATACCCTTATTAATCCAAGAAAAAAAAAATTAGAAACCTAATTCTTGAAACATAACTTGGAGAAATGAACACAAGAATATAAAAACCACAGTACGAGCACAAAATATGGATAAAAAGAAAAAAACGAACAATAAATATCAAAGACTTGACCTAAAATTTATTAAATGCTAAAAAGTACTTTTTAGGGGCATCATAAATTTCATTGATACTAAAAAAGGTTTTAGAGGCAAACATTATTTCATTAGTGCTAAAAAGTACCTTTTAGGGGCAACAAAATTTTAATTAATGCTAAAAAAGAAGTTTTAGAGGCAACCATTATTTTCTGATGCTAAAAAAATGTTTTAGAGGCAACCATTATTTCGTTAATGCTAAAAAGTACTTTTTAGGGGCAACATAAATTTCATTGATGCTAAAAAAAAAAGTTATAGAGGCAACCATTATTTTCTGATGCTAAAAAAATGTTTTAAAGGCAATCATCATTTCATTAATGCTAAAAAGTACTTTTTAGGGGCAACGTAAATTTCATTGACGCTAAAAAATAGTTTTAGAGGCAATCATTATTCCTTTAATGCTAAAAGGTACTTTTTAGGGGCAACTTAATTTCATTTGATGCTAAAGAAACTTTGTAGGGGAAACCATTATTTTACTAATGCTAAAAAGTACTTTTAGGGGCAGGCTAAATTTCACCGACCCTAAAAATCACTTTTAGAGGCTACCATAATTAACTAATGCTAAAAGACACTTTTAGAGGCCATAAAAATGAATTGCCTCAAGGTGTTGCCTCTGTATCTACATTTTCTTGTAGAATTCTTTGAGATCTATCAAGAAGTATCTCAATCCCTAACAGAAAGGAAGCTTAACCAAGGTCTTTCATTTCAAATTATTTGAAAGAAATTTCTTGGTTTCATACAACATATTCTTATTGTTGCTAGTAAGCAGGCCGGATATCGTCGACATAGAATACCAGAAAAGTAAACTTGCTTCCACTAAATTTATGATACACACAATCATCTACAACATTCATCTCGAAATCAAATGAAAGAATAGTGTGATGAAACTTCTGGTACCATTGACGAGATGCTTGTTTTAGCCCATAGATGGATTTTCTTAATTTGCAAACCATCTTCTTTGGATCTCCTGATACAAAGTTTTCTGGTTGCATCATGTAAATTGTTTCATCAATATCACCATTTAGAAACGTTGTCTTCACATCCATCTGATGAAGCTCTAAATCAAAATGTGCAACAAGGGCCATGATTGTTCTAAAAGAGTCTTCTGATGATACTGGAGAAAAAGTCTCTTTATAGTCAATCCCCTCCTTTTGAGTATAGCCTTTAGAAACAAGACGAGCTTTATACCACATTACCTTTAGAATCCCTTTTGGTTCTAAATATCCATTTACAACCAATGGGTTTCACACCTTCTGGTAATGGGACAAGCTAGTTCCCAGACTTTATTATCTTGCATAGACTTGTACTCTTCATTCATTGCTATGATCCACTGTTTTGAATTAGAAGTTTTTATGGCTTGACGGAAGCTGATAGGATCATCTTCCACCAAACCAGTACTTTCCTCATGTTCTTGGAGAAATACAAGGATATCTTCCACCCTTTCCATGTTTGTCACATGTTCTTGGAGGAAGAAAATGTAATCATCTGGAATTTCACTTCTCCTGTCTCCAGTGGATCGACGCAATTGCACTTCTTCTTGTTGCACTTATTCTTGAGGATGTTGAGTTTGCTCAGTTTGAATCAGATTTTAAATCTGATTAGAAGGAGCAAAAACATTGTCTTCTTGAGGTTCCTCATATGTTTCATAAGAGGCATCTGTATGAAATGGTTGAGGGATGGATACCGTTTCTTCCTCAAAGACAATGTTTCTGACCTCATTTTCTCCCCCAAACTTAACATCCTCAAAGAATATGGTAGTCCCTGTCTCAAAAATAGTGTTAGTAGTGGGATCATAGAACTTGTAGCCCCTAGATTGCTCTGAATAACCAATAAAGTAACTGCTTATAGTCTTGGGTGCTAGCTTCTTTTCGTGTGGCTTGTAAGGTCGTGCTGCAGATGGACAACTCCATACACGAAAGTGCTTTAAGCTAGGATTTTTCCCTGTCCAATGTTCATAAGGTGTTTTGGCAGTTGCTTTAGTTGGTACCCGGTTCAGAATATAAGTTGTTGTCTTTAGTGCCTCACCCCAGAGTGATTCTGGTAAGATTGAATGAAAAATCATACTTCTCACCATATCTTTAAGGGTTCGGTTTCGCCTTTCAGCTACACCATTCATGCTAGGTGAACCTGGCATAGTGTACTGAGGGATAATCCCGCATTCCTCTAGGTATTTGTCAAAGGGTCCTGGACGTTGTTCACCTGAACCATCATATCTAACATAGTATTCACCGCCACGGTCAGATTTTACATTCTTTATGCGTCTCTTGAGTTGGTTTTCAACTTCAACTTTGTATGCTTTGAACACTTCCAGAACCTGGGATTTCTCATGGATAAGAATTAAGTATGCATATCTAGAGTAATCGTCTATGAACAATACAAAATATTGTTGACCATTCCATGAAGGAGTAGGAAATGGTCCACAAACATCAATATGTATTAGTTCTAAGACTTCCATATCTCTGTATGCACCTAATTGATTGTTAAGGGCTATACGGACGCAAGCTTCCAAACTGTCAGAGATGATTTCAGATCACAATAGGGTTTTTTGTACTCCCTCAATGGTGGAGCAGTAAGATGGAAAAGTGCTAAGCAAAGCACTATTGTGGATTCTACAACTGAAGTCGAGTACATTGTTACCTCAGAAGCAACAAAGGAAGCTGTTTGGATTCAGAAGTTCATTGAAGAACTTGAGATTGTCCCCTCCATAAAGGGACGAGTGGCTCTATATTAGGATAATAGTGGAGCTATTTCCCATGCAAAGGAGCCTAGGAGCCACCAGAAGGTCAAACACGTACTGCGACGATTTCACATACTTCTAGAAATCGTTGAACGGATAGAATTCGAGACTTGCAAGGTTGGAACTGACGACAACGTCGCGGATCCATTGACTAAACCGTTGCCACAAGTGAAGCACAATATTGGAGAATGGCTTTGACTTTCTTAAGTTTTGTTTTAGAAAATTTGCTGGATTTGTGTTTAAAACAATTGGTTTAATCATTTTATATTTATGAAATTTTACGTTTCATATTCATTTAATTAATTTTGGTTTAGTATTAAATGATAAAAGTCTAAGTGATTTAAAGCAATCAAATGGATTGTTAAGATGGATTCTTTGACAAAGAAACACCCATAATTGAACTTGAATATTGAAGTTACAAAGGATCCCTAATTCAGGTTATTGAAAGGTTGGACGAACAATGACTAATGAAGATTAAATTGCAAGTTGATTTATAGTTCAGCTTCTTAAACTAAATGAGACTTGAATGTCAGAAATATTTTGCATAGATACTTATTGGATCTCGTATCAGATTGACCATGAGAACACTTTAAGAGATTAAAGTCATGTCATAAGTCGTTCTCATTAATGGTGATTAGAACCATTCCTCAAAACATAAGTAATTATGATTGCTTGTTTGAAGATTAGTTCGCGTTGATGCTCTCTAAACGTCGCACCGTAAAAGGAGATTATAAAAGCAGTATTCAGGTGCTTTATGAGTCAAAGTAAGTATTCAAAAATTACAAGATTGGATTGTCCTCCTATCTTTGACAGGATACAGTGTTGTTGTGTAACAACGCCTCTCGGAGAGTTAGGTACTGTGAAAATGCATGGTCGTGCTCAAAATGAATCTGATATTCATTTAATGGCTTTTCGAGAAATTAGTTCGGAAAACATAATTATATGGTACGAGGTTGAATCGTAAATCGTATATCGTATTGCGTATACTCGTGAGCTAGCGAAACGAATAATCGTATCGTACGACGTTGGATCGTATCGTACTATACTATTAATAAAATTGTCGAAAGATAATTTAGACGCAAGACGAAGTGCAACCCACGAGCCGAGTGCACGAGGCACTTGAGGCCCATGGGCGCAAGTGCATAGCAACGAGCAAGCAAAGCAATACAACAACACGTCAAGCCCATTGCTAGCCTGTTGCGTGTGTGTTTGTGTGCGCGGGCCGAAGGCAACGAGGAAACAGCAGCAGCGCTGGCCAGGGCGCGGCCCACGGCCTAGCGTGTTGTGCCCACCTCCGCGTGGGCTTGCTGGCCAACCATCTTGGTTGGTTGGTTTGCTCATTAATTAGGTTATTATTATAACCTATTATGCACATGTTTTCCTACACTCCACATATTACACTAACCATAGGCATCTAAGTGAGAACCCTAATTCTCTCCTTGGCGCGCTCCAAACTATTTTCTTCCCTAAAAGTCAAAATATCTTGAAAAAGATCTAAGATATCAACCTCAAGGCGGACATGCACTGTCGGTGGACTAAGTTGAGGAACTACAATTGGTGTTCTCTATCGTGTTCGTAGACTATAGGGAGTACATGCTACAAATGTATGTTATGCTTAAACTATACTTTTTACATGGATTCTGGCATTGGGAGTATTCCGCTATTATGTTATTGTATTAACTGTAAATCCCATCAATTGTGATGTTGCTTGTTTTTAAGCTTGCTTGCCTCAACAAAGTCTCTCGAATAGATACACTCGCGTAGTTGGCCCTACTTGTAACTGTTGCGCGCACACAAGTGCCCGATCGGCGCCCGTGTCTCATTCTTGTCGCCAACAGACAAGAGCACTCCTTTTCAGGAAACTTGCTCGCTCGTGCTTCACGAGCCCTTTTAATTCGGGATCCGCACAAGGCTTGCGCCCCTACCGCGAATTAGGTAGGAGTGCGCCGCACGATCCGGTGCCCAAAATATTCGGACCGTGACAGTATGGCTCTGAAGCTCCTAGGGTGTACCGTGGTAGGAATATCAAAGGAGAAGTTGGAGACTTTATGGTGGCTTATTGGTTTAACTCTATCATTAGGCCATATTGAGGCTTATTAAGTTATATGTTGGGCTCTACTATGCATTTAGTTAAATGATGTATTAGCCTAGTACATGATCACATGTATTCTATTTCATACAATTCTAAGACAGAGTTGGAATTCATTATTTGGCTCATAGGCCTGTGCTCAATACATATCAATGATCTCTGCTCATTTACTTACATATACTCCATTGCTAACTCTGCTACTTTCTTCGGCTACTCTCTTTCTAGCTTTCCTCACCTGTAAAACAATCAGCAAATTTTGATCAGACATAATTACAAGGTGAGTCTAAAATAACATAATAAAACCCTTTATAACAGTCAATATACAACGTCGAAAACAAACCTCTTCTTCCCAGTTGGTAAAACACGTTATAATACACAAAATCACTGACTGCATCAAAACACCGACCATAACTCCCATCCAAAGGCCCCGACCTCTCATTCGCATCCAGAAGCCTAATGCAACCGCAACTGGAATTCCAACAAGGTAGTACGCACCAAAATTCACGTAAGTTCCTATATGTTGCCAACCACACCCTCTAGCTATCCCTGAATGTTGACAACAACAACAACTTTGTGGGAAACGTTGTACAAAAAAAAAACAAATTAAATATGGAAATAAGTACCTGAAAGAACTGCCTGTGTGCTGTCAAGTATAACAATAACACAAATCAAGGGTGCCATAGTGGTGACATAATCTACAACTTCCTTGTCTTTACTGAAACAATAGCCGAATACTCTCCGAACAGCAAAAAGGATTGAACTAACAACCAGACCATTTGCAACCCCCATTACCATAACTCCACGGGCTGCTATGCGCGCTGCCTGTGGGTTTCCAGACCCAAGTTCATTGGCAATCTTCGTGCTGTAATTTAGGCCCAAATTAAATATATATATATAATTATTTATTGCTCAAAGTTAACTCCAAATTTTTTAATATCGCAAAAGTAATTTTGGGTCTTGATCATACCTTGCAGCTGCTGAAATTCCGTAAGGTATTTCAAACAATGTTTGCATTGTTGTCAAGCTTAATTATTACAAATAGAACAACAAAAGTGTCTTAGTAACAAAAGAACAAAAAAAGAAAAACAAAGGACTGATGTTTTACTATGTTGATAGCGAAAACAGAACAATACCACACAGAGAGAACAGAAGTCTCGAGTTCTGGATTTGGAAGAAATCCCGATAATAATATCACCAGCTCAAATGACCACCACTCTAAGCTACAAGCATATATACAGAGATTAAATCGTAATTAGAAATTATCAAACACTTAAATTAGGATGTACGTAAACTAGGTTGGTTGAAAATTAAAAGCTTACCAAACCATTGCAGCAGAAGGAATAGCAAAGCGGGAAAACTCTGCAACTCCATAGAACATTTCCATAGAGAGTGGAGAACGAGTAGGTTGACACGAGGAAGAGAACATCATGTACAATGCAAGAAAAATGGCATTCAACCAATTTGATATACCCATGGCAACAGCACCACCTAGGTTATTTAGGCCAGACTTGAATACCAAAGCCCAACAGATGGGTATATGCAGGCAAAGAGTAGCACATGAACTTACTAACATGGGCATGATTAAAGTTTGGGATTGGAAATATCGAATCAAGGGCTGAAACACTGCATAAGAAATAAGTGTGGGCACAAGATATATCATGAATTTACCAGTTTCATGTGAAATACAAGGATCTTGGCCTATGAAAACGAGAATGTCCCCCATATATATCCATAGGATACAGAGTGGAATGCTGAATAAAGTGAGAGAGAAAATAGCAGTGTATGTTTGAGTTCCCAATTTCGAGTACTGCTGCGCTCCATAGGATTGCCCACTTATAGTCTCTAATGCGCTTGCCATCCCTAACTACAATCGCAATTCGCAAAATATGTTAGAATTTACAAAATTAAAAATAATCGATATTTTAGAATATCAGTAATCAGTAAAAAATGTACCAAGACGCTAAAGCCGGTGGCAGCAGCAAGAGAAACAGCAAGAGCAGTACTAGAGAGGTAAAGAGCGCCGAGGTGTCCGACCATCATCAAGGTTACGACTTGCAATAAGTACTGTGAGACTAGTACTGCCACCATCGGACCTGCTACCCAACTCATCTCCGCTATTATCTCTCTCCATCCTACTTCTCTTTTTATATCATTTCTTCCTTTTTCTTCTTTCTTCATTAACAACCCTTCTTCCATTTCTCTCGATGTCTCTCTCTCTAGTGTGCTCAAGTTTGTGAATTGCTTCAGTCGTGGTGTCTCTCTTATTCTCTTAATAATAATGGACTTTTGCCATGGTCTAAACTCTAAAGCACCAACTTCAACACATGTTTAACTCGGTCGCGGGGGAATTTTTTACAGTAATAAACTCACGTTACAAAACTAAGTCGACTCAATTTAGCCTATACAAAAATTGGCCAACTCCATGGGTTGGAAATTGGAATTAGAGCTGTCTTAAGGGTTACTCGAATCCGATTCAGGTCTGGTCATCTCGGGGTCTCGGTTCATGATCTGGTGGGGTCATGTCAGCTCATTTTATTACCCGGGAGCAGGTCGGGTTCAGCTCGTGTTCGGTCAAGCTGATTATTTGTCGGATTATTTTATCATTTCGGTATGGGTCGGGTTCAGGTCGGGTCTTTTCTAGTCAGGTACGATTTTGGGTTCGGGTTTAACGAGTCGGGTTCAAGTCAGACTTATAGCAGTTAATTTCGGGTTCGGGTCAAGTTCGTATTAGATAATTATCGGGTCGATTAAAATTCAGGTCGGTTTCACTCGAACACGGGTGAAGACCGGTCTGATAACTATCAGGTCTAGTCAAGTTTAAACCTTATAATTAATTTTTATGAATTTGGTTAAATTTGGTTTAACCTTTTTCACTTGTTCTAAATTAGGTAATTATAAAAGTTAATATTAACTTGATTTAAGTTATTATTTAGTTCTGTCAATGACAAATTGGGTTGTCAACAAGTCGCGTAAAATCAGGTAACGGGTTGTCACGAGTTGGGTCAATAACAGGTTTCATCGGGTTATAATCAGTTTCGGGTTGACAACGGGTCTGGTGTTGAAACGGGTTCAAGTCATTTTTCCGGTCGGGTCAGTTGACTCAATTCTTTTATTGGTTATATTTCGATCAGGTGTCAGGTTCGAGACTGGGTCATGCATTAACGAGGAGAAATCGGTCGTCCGTTTTAACGGGTTGAATACGGTCAGATTCGCCGTTACGGGTTCCTATTTTAACAAATTTCGGGTCTAGAGTCGGGTCCGGGTCTTAAAAATACAGGTCGGTTCAGATCGATTTCGCAGATTGAGTCAGTTTTTGACAGCTCTAGTTGGAATGTTGGATAATTGCTTATCCTCATTTTTGAGTTTATTCAAAATATCTTCCATTTACACTATCTTACTCTTTATATAAGAAGTACTTATTTTTTAATATAATTTTTCACGTTAATTTTGTTAGTTAAATTATTTTGGAGTAATTGGGGTAAGTGGTAGACTTATCTTCGTACCCATAGAAAGATTTAGGGTCAACTGAAAAAAAAAAAAAAAAAAAAAAAAAACTTATTTTTTCTGAATAAAACATATATTGTCTGAACTTATTGTGTTTTAATTTATTTTTTCCGAACTAGTTTATTTGAACTTATTTTATATGAAAAATATCCAAATAAGTCGAACAGAACAGAATCTTAAACTGTCTGATTAGCTCAATTTACTTGTTGTGGTAAGTATTGCTTCAATTTATAATGTGCAACATAGACGGACTGGATATCCGTCTCAACTAATTACTTTTTCCCCAAAGTTTTAGTAATACTCGTAATGATTTGAGCTATGTTCTCTTGTTTTATTGTTATTACTAGTTAGAAGCACGTCCATCGCACGTGTTTGCTCGACGTATATTTATAATTTTACTACCGTTTTTTAATGTTAGTCTCTTTTTTATTATTATTGTTTATTAGTTCCTTTTGGAATCTTTCATTATTTATCTAACATTTATTCTCTTTATGCCCTTATAAATATCCAAAGACACACTTGTTTTCTCTGAAGTAAACTTTTATCTTAAACCCCACAATTATTTCTCTATTCTAACCACATGGCCACATGAGTCATATATTCTATTGAAATTCATGTGATAATTGTACTTTTGTTGGATTATTTTGGATTCCAAAAGGACTAACATTCAAGAATGGAAAGAGTGTTCATATTAATTAAGTACTCCATATAACATAAAAGACATTATTTCTTAATTGTTTACATCAAACAAAAATTTATCATTAAACAAAAATTTATCATTCTTATTTGCAAGTTAATAAGTGTATATCCCTATCTCTATAAAAACAGCATGAAGATGTTTAGCTTTACAAAAATTAATAATTATATACTCCGTTTCTTATTAAATGTATAGACAACTTTAGTGGGTTGTATTTGACAAATTTTCAAAAACATTTTGAATTAACTTTTACTTTGATTTACAATATTTATTGTATTTCAACTTTAAATAAAAATTTATATAAGACAATTAATTGATGGTCAACGTGTGCAGTCAAATTGAGACAAGCTACTAATTTGAGACAAAGAAAGTACATTATACTTTCTACTGTACTCCTCAGCCACATGGATACTACTCCCTCCGTATTTTTTTAAGAGAAACATTTGGTCGGGCACGGATATTAAGAATAATAATTAGATGAAATAAAATAATAAAGCAAGTGGGGTTGGATAGATATTTTAATAATTAAATATGTGGGGACCATGTCATTTTGGTGGGTGGAGGATGAGGTGGGTTTATGAAAATATTTGTTTAATAGGATGGTGGGTGATAGGATATATTAGATGAATTATTTAATTAGATAGTGGGGTTGATAAGTTACTAAAAATGACAAGTGTATCTCTTAAATAAATACGACCGGAAAAGGCAAGTGTATCCCTTAAAAAAATACAGAGGGAGTAAGTGTCTAGAAGCATTAAGGTCTAGAAGCAAAACTATAATACAAAATATTTAAAAATAAAAATAAAATAAACAAGTTGTAATTAATATGCTAAAAAAGGGGCAAATTTGGAAAGTAAAATTACGACAAAGCAACCTTGGTTGGGGTTTTTTAATATAGAAAGATTTATCGCGGAGTACTTATTTTTCTCAAAATCAAGTTAGATGAAAAAATTAAACCAGATCAAATAAAAAACAAAACCAAAGAAAGAAAACAAAACTTGAGTATTCAATACGGACTATATATCTTGAATAGGTCGGAGTTAAAATGTTAAATTAGACCATTCTAATTCTTAGCCAAGGTCTCTCACTGATCCCCATAAGTCCATAATATTTTGCGCGTTCCATAAATAACAATGGTTAATATTACGTTTTCCAACACTTATTTTGACTCATGATATCTCGTATTGGTAGGGATGAAAATGGGTGGGATTTGGATCAGGTGAAGCATCACCCGCTTCCATCCGCTCCACCCGATCCATCCGTCACCCGCTTTACTCATCACCCGCATTCCGTCCATCCATCATTAGCGGGTGAACTAGGTGGACCGGATGATATTCGGGTAAAAATTATTAAATATTAAAAATTCACCATCTAAAAATATGCATAACAATTAACCAAAAGAAAAAGGTTCTATCGCTACATTTATTTTCGAAACATATAATTATTTCTTATCACGCATAACTTATAACAAAAAAAAAAACACTAACTTTAATAAATAATGGATTTATCAACACATTTCATGTTTAAATATTGGTATCAATAATATATTTAAAATAGATAATATATTTACAATAAATATATTAGTATAAATAATATATTGTTATCCTCTCTCTCCCTCTCATTTTTCTCTCTTCTCTCTCATCTTTTAGGGTTTCAATTCTCTTGGCCGTTTAGGCCGGAAGTAGTCTAATTTCTTTGGAAATTAGACTATTTTCGACCCTTCTTGTTTTTCATTGTTTTCTTTTCATGTTTTGTCTTGTTTTTGGTTTCTTTTCCGTTTATTTGTTCCCAAATTCATTTTTGGGTTGTTCCCACTTTATTTTGGTTTTTTTAGAGTTTCTAGTTTCTTGATTCTCAATCATGAATGAGAATTTTTTTTAGGGTTTTAATTATTGGGAAGGAGATTTGGATTCATACATGTTTAGGGTTTATCATCAACTCGTCGATCAAAACAATTCGTGCGCAGATTGCGAATGGCTCTACTTGGAAAGATGTGAAATCATCGAAAATCACTGCTCCCGTCAAGCTAGAAGCGGTGGAGTACGATATGTGCTTTAGGATGCAGAAAAGTAATTGTTTTGATTGTAACAGTTATGTATTTTCTTTGAATCTGTAGTATGCAGATCTATTTTGTCATTGTAGATCCCGTATGACTTATTATTAATGATATTGTTCTTCCCCCGTCAATAAATATATATATATATATATATATATATATATATATATATATATATATATATATATATATATATATATATATATATATAATAAATGGGCGATGCATTGGGTGATGGATAAAAAAACATCACCCGTATCTGACCCGCATCCATCACCCACTTTTCATCCATTTAATTCGAATTTCACCCGTTTAATTATAGCGGGTGATGGTGTTTATGGATCACCCACTGGATAATTTCATCCCTACGTATTAAGTATAAGTAAAATTACGGAGTATAAAAATTTGATATTTATAAAATATAAATCAATGCGAATCTAACAAGATCTCACATGACTATAACTTTATTTTATATATAAATCACAAAAAATGACCAAAAGTTTAATGTGAACGGTGTAAAAATAAGATAGTGCGATATTTATAATCGGGGGAATAATATAACTCAACCTAACCCACTGTTTTGCATAAGTCCATAATATATAACTCCACCCCACCCACTCTCTTACATGCTTTAATTAACTCTGCAAGTTTTCTTATTTTAATTTATCCACCTAAAAATAAATGTAACAAGTCTCTCTTTGTAAACCACCATTACTGGCCGGCAAAACTGCATGCAGCTCCAGTTATCACTTATCACCTCAACCATTACTCCATTAGGAACTTGGCTCTTCGCTTTACTGAAAAGTTGATTATCACATAAATACAGCCGAGTATGGACATTCAGATTAATTTCTGCATTTTTTGGTATTTAATGATCATTTGCGTCGGTCATTTAAGCTCATTTGCGTCGCACATTGGTGCGACGCAACTGGCTGCGACGCAAATAAAAAAGTCATTTGCGTCGCACATTTGGGCGACGCAAATGACATTTTTTTTAACATATTGAAAAGTCATTTGCGTCGCAGTTTAACTAAACTGCGACGCAAATGACTTTTCAATATGTTAAAAAAAATGTCATTTGCGTCGCAGTTTAGCTAAAGTGCGACGCAAATGATGTTTCATCATCTTAAAAAAAAGTCATTTGCGTCGCAGTTTTAGTTAATCTGCGACGCAAATGACTTTTGGATATTCTAAAAAAAATGAGCTGCTGATTTTATTTAATCCATAGATTAAATAAAATAAGCAGCTTTCAGTACTAGTATATTCAGAGCATAAAAATAAAAGTAAACTAGGTGAAAATTTTGACAATATTTCCTTTGTAATTTGACCCTCCCCAATACCGGGAATGTTATAATACATTAATATATACCTGTCAAAACAGTTTACAACCCAATAAAAGGCAAATTCACCATAGATCAACCAACATGTTGATAACCTAACTACACTTTAAACATAAAAGTTTAAGTAAATATTACAATAAACTCGCTAAATATCGACATTGCTCATAATGTAATCAGCCCAAAGAAAACAAACAAAAATAGCAGAACAATCACATTTCACAAATATGAAATACTAACAGTCAAGCAGTGAAAGGTTGAAAGCATCTGCAATAATGACTTTGGAGTTTAGTCACTAAGACTGAGTTGCATCTTAGCATTAGCATTATAGGAACCATTTGACTATGTCACTTTTTCCTGATCAACAACATATGCAAGTAGCTAGGTAAGTAATAAACCCAAGTTGGAATGCCAAATGTACATGGTAAAACTAGCAGAGTACCTCATACTAAGTAATAGACTAATAGGTATACAGAAATTTAGATTCAGGCCGAATAGGTTCTTAAACATACTTTTTTAAGCATCTGAAAATATATCCTATAAAACTCACAACCTGACAACCATATATTCTTTAATCCATACTATCAAAGTCACATCATTCTCATATTACAAACAAAAGAACAACACGATAAAATCCCTATTTTCAGAAAAAGTCTATAATAAATAAAACCCAGAAAAATGAGAGACTTTGCTTACATGGGTTTTCCTCTTCAACAGTCTGAAAAAACGAAGATTTTCAGAAGGAAGTGCGGAAATTTTGTGTGGAAAAATTGCTGGAGACACAAGATCCAAAGGAATTAAGAACAAAGAACTGGCATCAAAAATCAAAATCCTCAATTAAAAGTTCAAAAAATCAAAAAATATCACGAACTAACATAAACAAACTTGGTATTAGAAAGAAATATGAGCTGATTTAGAAAATAAAAGACTCACCATCATCAAGCTTCTTTACAAACTCCACACCTAACTGTTCAAATCTCTCGCATGCCTTGTAAGTGTCATCAACATACCTATGTGTCATGTGAGCAGATTCAAACCACATCAATGCTAAGAAACTTAACAAACACAAAGTAGATAGCACCAGACATCACTACAAAAAAGGAAAAATAAATCACTTGTATTGCAGCAACAAGTGTCTCTGGAATATTGAGCACAACATCATGTTAAATTAGCAATAACAAAAACTAAAAATTGATCAATAAGACTATAGCTGGCAAATGACTCGTCTGATACAGCTTCACTTCTTTTATAAGAGCAACATAACTTCGATCAATTAATTTCTTAAGATTTCATCATCTAAGATATTACAACTTACAGTCTCTCCAGCTAGACAAGGACACAATTTCTTCAGGCAATGGACCTGTCAGATTTATACCTGATAATAAGTTGCAATATAAAGTTAAAAGCTCTGTTAGCAAAATTAAAACTATCAAGAAATCGACTGAGATAAGTCATATATACACTTGATTAGCTTAGTATAAAATGCAAAATTTCAGCGTCAAATAAGAATGGTATGGAGAAACCAGGCTTGTATATGTTGCATCCCTTTGGAGCTTGGAAAGCTGCAGCCACTATATAGTAGGTTTCCTCTGGTTTCCTTTTAACGCAATCATAATTAGCATACTCTTTTTTCAATTACCTCCTTTAAAGGAATCCTAGACCTAAACTAATATCTCGTCATCTTCATAAAAAAATCTCTCGAAAAAGGAAAATTATGCATGAATATGAACTGTGTCAACTGAAGTTTGATCCATACGAAGGTAAGTTGCACCTATACTATCAGTTAAAGCATCATTATCGCCAAAACTGTAGGACGGTCTAAGAGGTGTTGGCCCCTAATAGTTGCATAACTGAAATCAGATCACATCTTATCAGCGTTATTAACCCATACAAAGAGAATAAGTACATGAAAACTTAGCAAAGGGATACTTAAGTTATTAAAGCATCTTCACAGATAAAATTCCAACCATCCCAACTGTCCAGTTAAATCAAATTGTCAAAAAAATCAGCATATCATCATAAAATGTACTTTTTAAGCGTCTTTTAAACTTTAAACTTATAAAATGTACTCATATCAACACATGCATAGCAATATGAGCTTGATTTTATAAGTAGATGCACTGCCTAGCTGATGACATTATTGTTTAGATGGATAGTTAATATAAGTTATAACTCAGGAGTCAGGAGTTTTAATTTCACCAACTCTTTTCATTTGAAAATATGACAAGGTATGAATTACATACACTCAATGATGCCAATTCATCAAAAACATTAACTTGGACATAAAAAGCTCTAAATTTTGTCTACACCGTAACTTAATTAACTGACCCTAAATTGAATATGAAATGGCAAGCAAAAACTACAAAAAACATAAAAAGTAAAAGCAGCTACAAGAAAATGACTTCAACTGATGTATTTAGCAAGAAAAGGGACCAATTCAGGCCTATAATCGATCTGATGAATTTGTGATACAGGGGAAATAATACTTCAATTGAAAATGATGTAAAGAAATAAAATGACAAGAGAGATTAGAGAAATACCAACGAATTTGCTTGGGAGGCTGCAAAATTTCATTGTTGCCAGATCTTAAGTGACGAAACTTTTACTTCTTCATCAATTTTTTTTTTCATTGCAAGCCTTTACTGCGCTTTTGCTGCATCATCATCCTCATCAATGTTCTTAGATGCTGGTTTTTTTCTTTGATTTTTCAAAGAATCGTCGAACTTTAGCCTGGCACAGACATCAAATTTGAGTTAGCTAGATTACTTATGTAACATCCTCACGATTAGATAAACACTTAAATTAAGCATTCTATCTACATAATCTACATAATTTCTGCGACTATGGACAAAAATCAAAGCGACATTTAACAAATTTGACGGAAAAAATTAAGAAATACCTCGAGAAATTAGAAAATCGAACAAACGAAAGGAAGAGCGAGAAGAGGAGATAGAATAACCTCCCCAAATTGTGCTATTCTTCGTCACGCCGCTGGAACCTAGGGTTTTGCCTCAGAATACCAAATTCGCATAGCTTGAGTTTTCAAAGAAAATGGAGAGATTGGGATGGTATGGTGAGAGGAGACTTTGAAGGGAAACCTTAATACTGATATCTTTAAGGAGAGACAGAGGTTTTGGAGTTTCAACAATGAAGATCTGGGAGAGAAGAATATGCGGGAGAAAGGGTGGTAGAGGAGGCGGAAAAGGGTTTAGCCTTTGGGTCATGACTGCGTCGCACCAAAAGAAAAAGAAAAAGAAAAAGAAAAAGAAAAAGAAAAAGAAAAGAAAAAAAAGTATTACTGCGTCGCGTGTTTGTATGTATGTGACGCAAATAACAGGTCAACTGCGTCGCGTAATAAGCAATCTGTGACGCAAATGACTAAATTAACCTACACAGGGTACATTTGTGTCACATATTAGTTAAATAGCGACGCACATGATAATTTTTACCCAAATTAGTTGATTTTGCGTCACTCATTACAATGTGCGATGCAAATGTACCGACGCAAATTAGCATTTTTGTACTAGTCATGAACAAGTTTACAATTTATACCGTTAATAACTTAATGCTGATGTTTGAAAAATAAATTACATCGTCCTTTACTCAGCGTCTATGGCGTACTTAGGAAAGTCAGTGCGGGCAGCCTCCTTCCACGTAGACGGGAATGAGTATAAAAATTATACCTGCTATTGCTGATGGGTGAGTGTAGATTTTGTGTTGGACCTGTCTTATTCCCGTCTGCTCTGCCCTATCACCACCCGCCCTGCCCCATCACCACCCGCCCCGTCCCATTCATGGCTTCTCCGTCCCATCTATGCACGTCGACCCGAGTAGGGATGTCAATTGGACGGGGCGGATGCACATGTAGGTCTCTCTATCCTCATCCCCACCTAAAACTTTCATCCCCATCCCCGCCCTATCACCCATGGCCGGTAAAAAATCATCCCTATCCCCGCCCAAACTGGTACAAACTAAAATCTATCCCCGCCCTACCATCCGCCTGGGAATCCATCCACTAGTAGAAAAATCATCAAAAGTGGCCCCTTAAAGGTTGCTCTTGTTTGACAAGGGCATCCTTTGACAAAAAGAAAGTTAAAAAAAAATTCAAAAATTAAATAATTTCACTCCTCCTTCGTGGGAAGCGCAGCTCTTAGAACTGCTGCACCCTTTGCTCCCTCCTTTCCCGCTGCTCCCCTAAACCCAAACAACTTCACCGCCGACGCCTCTGGTCAACTTCACCGGCAACGCCTCTGCTCATCTTCACCGGCGACGTCGACGCCTCATCTCACCTTCAGAATATCAAGACTGGATCGTTTTCATCACTCCAAGTCTCCAAGGAAGGAGTATATTTGAACACTAGCTACCTGTTCCCAGTTCCCAATTCACAATTCCAGGTCTTCGCAAGTCCTCGCACCCTCGCAGCGGCCAAGCCAGGAAAAACAATGGCGACTGACCTCAATTCCCAATTCCCAGGTATGTTCTAATCGATTTATTTTTAAATTTTAAGTAGTTGATTGAAAAATAATCAATCTATCAATTATTATTGATTTCAAGAAAATTGTGGTATGAATCTATATCTACATCCTTCCGTTTTTGCTAGTTTTTGGTTGTTGATTAATTTTATCTATGTTGCAGATCGATTTGAGTTCTCATGCATATATCATCAAGGTGTTCTTAACTCTAAAGGTATGTTTGTCTATAATTATTTTGAATCACTTAAATCACTCTATTTTCTGCTACTCGAAACACTAGTTGATTTCCTGTTGAAACGTATTACACATGAATTTAATCAAGCTATCAGAGTTGTTGCTATGTTTATTTTCTGATTGTTTTATGGTTGCTCGGGTATGAAAGTTGTGCTAGGGGAGTAACCCACTGCATTTGAACCTCTAAAAGACGAAATGTGTTCTTAAGTTGTTTATTATGGTCATATTGACAGATGTTGAGCTGTGTCGTTTTGCTGGTGAATTCTCTAATTTCCTAACTAGGAGTAGAGTTTTGGATGGTTTTTTATGGCCCGTTTGATTGTTGGTAATAAATGGTGCGAATGGATGCTATTGGAAATTTGTGAGACAGTGTCCTCCTTCTATCCTCTCTCTTTCATGGCGTTTCCTCTCTTCTTCGATCTGATCTGCCTTCTCTTTCTCTTCTTCGATTTGTTGTCAATCGTTGTACTCCGTAGCAAGCTATTCCAATTACACGTTTGAGGATTAGGAGGTTTATTCAAATTATTATTCAAATTAGCTGTCAATCGTGGTACTACGTTGTAGAAACCTTGTTCTCGCGCTTGGTACTCTATTTTTCTCTAATCATTTTTGTTTCGCCAAGCTCAATATTTCAGGTGGATTGCCTTTCCTTTTTTCGGGTTAAATCTGATGTTTATGCTTTTTTTTCTTCAAGGTAAGGCAGTCGAGCTTGCTGAAATCTGAGACTGTCACAGTTTCCTTCTCGAATTCAAGTTACGGAGATCTTTTGAGTTGAAGACGGTAATAAGTGAATAACAATTCAAATAATGGTGTGAGGTTAAGGTATGTTTTTCTTCTTATCGAGGATTGTAGTTTCTAGGGTTCTTTACTCAAAAATTGAATTAGTGATTTCGGACTTTCCTTCACTTTTGACAGGAAGATGATGATAACACCAATTATCCCGATTTCCATAAGGTTTGGAATTTGTCTGATTTGCTTAATTGGTATAGAATTCAAAGGTTGTTTTGTTTTCTAGGTTTTATGTGTTTTCTCAACTAGGATGTTGATTAGGTTCGTATTTCTGGTTCATTAGGGTTTTAGCCTTTTTTCACCTACCCCCCGAAGATTTCAATTTCTGGGTTATGTGTTTTCCGTAAGGTTTTGATATTAACCCTGCCTCCAAATTCCAACTCAGTATAATCCGATATGAATAATAATTCAAAGAATGCTTGGTTAATTGACTGTATTAGTTCAGTGTCTTGTCAGATAAATTGTTTGTGCAGGTCTTCAGTTATGTTGGTAAAACATAATTCTTGTAGACAACATCCTCTAATTCCTTTCAGACTTGATCACAATCTAAGACCAGATTGTCTAAGAAGTTTAAAGCCTTTTGAAATCTGTTTTTCGTCACCTCTCAAAGCAACTTAATGGCATTTTTTATTTCAAACATGTATTTTTGTTTGGATCTTTGAGCTGGTGAAAAGATTTTGTTTCGATTTTAGGATTATGTTTTTAGTTTGATTCTTGTTATAGTGTAATATTTTTTTTTTTTTTCGTGGCTAATCAGTATCTTTAGTTGATTAGGTTATATGTTCTTTATTGACGCGTTTATAAACATATGCCGAGCTGGTAAAAATGATGTCTGAGCTAAATTCGTTGAATGGTTGATTAGTCTAAAATGGTGAATGTTTTGCCCTGTTTATCTGACATGCTCTTGATATTACTGTGCTTATCTGCAAGGAAGAGAATGTGAGTATCGGCATAGTGAATATGCTCGGATGAACCCGACAGATTGTTTTTACTGGATGAATGGAAACTGTTTGAATCCAAAATTCTCATTATCCATACTGTAAGTTCTTATTCTATGCTAATGTTAGTGTTTTACTCTTGTCTAATTTCTTAGTTGACCAGACAATACTTATTATCTTTTCCCATTTATTCAGCCTTTAGATGGTTTGGTGGGATCTCAAGTTGATGGGTCGTCTGCTTTTGACCTCCTGGCCCATCTGTGCTTTAAGCTCCTCAAAATCCAATTGAGGAAGGAGTCCCCTGCATTTTCTTTCAGAAGGGATATTTCTTAAAAGCTGAAAGATATGCTTTCTTCCATGGTCCAAATCTTCCTACTACAAAGATTCAACAGGTTCCAGCCAACACTGCTACCTCTGAGATCAGTGAGTCCCACACCTATATTGAGCATTTTGATTTAAGTAGAATTTGTTGTTGTTTGCTATTTACTCGGTCGAACTACCTTGACTAGGAATAATGCTACTAGCCTTCTGTCTCGCCACCTTTGATGATTAAAAAAAATAAAAAATAAAATCTCTTCCCTCCATTTTGTTAAGCGCATCCTTTGGACCTAAAAGCTTCATTCTTCTCTCTCGCAATCACTCAGCTCACTCACGTATGTAGTACGTACTTTGCTTCTTCTCTCTCGTGCGCAGTCATCCCCTCCAGCCACCATCACCGGCCACCATCACCACCGGCTCCTCTCCTCCTATAGTTCAGTCCAGAAGATTAGTTGCAGGAGAGACAAATTCTCTTTGAAATTCTTCACCGCCCTTTGAAATTGTATGTGTACAAAATTCTCATTGACGGTACGAATCTCATCTTCTTCCCTAGAAATTAGTTCAAATTTCTTGAAGATTAGTTCGAATTGCGTTTTTTGCCAGCTCATCATTAATTACCCTATTTTATTACCTTTTTTGTTGTTGAAATTTGGACAATTTGGCTCCTATTTATTTTTTTGGATGATTTAAGTTTGACATTTTGATTTGATTTTATTGAGATTGTCTATTTTTTTGTGGATTTTCTGGATGATTGTCTGATTTTTTTAATGATTTTTTAGCAATGTCTGATTTTACTATGGTTGGTAGCAAAGATGCAATATGTGGAAGCAGTAGAGTGAATTTCTAACACCTCTAGCTGGTAGCATGTACTGGTAAAACAAAATTAATGTAGTATTTCTACCAATGACTGGATATTCTGCTTCAGGAGTGTGTCTGAGAAAGTTAAAGACTCTTTTGTAGCTTCTATGATTTGCTGTTTCTAGTATACATGAGTGGCTATCTTTTAGAGGTTGAAGTTGCAACTGTATAATGAAGTATTTGATGTAGTCAATTACTCTACTGAAAAACTTATAGCTGAAAATCTTCCTAGAATAGCTGGAAAATGATTTCCTAGAATAAACAAAAATGCTTTCCTAGAATGGTCCTAATCTAATTTGTAGTGGCATGAGATTAAACTAGCCTCATTTATCTCTTTTTCTGCCTCTCTTTAATATAAGTAAAAATAAATAAATATAATGATATGTTTTTTACGACTAAAATATCAAACTCAAGGCCATCTAGCTGAGGTTGAATCACATTGATCCATTCTAAGCCCTATGCATGTTTAATATACTTAGTATTGGATTTCTTATACTCAATCTCATATACTTTAGTCAATTTATGCACATTTAAGGCTCGTTTGATCGATATATGTCATATTTTGACTAGAATAGTCGTTTTCGCTCCCAACTCTCAACTAATGAACCAAAATAGAAATGCTAAACCCTTTGCATGTAAAATACACTTAGTATTAGGTTTTTAATCCTCATTCTCATCTACTTTGTCAATTTATGCACATGTAAGGCTCGTTTGATCGTTATATGTCATATTTTGACTAAAATAGCCGTTTTCGCTCTCAACTCTCAACTAATGAACCAAAATAGGAATTCTAAACCATGTGCATGTTTAATACACGTAGTATTAGGTTACCAATCCTCATTCTCATCTACTTTGGTCAATTTATGCAGATTTAAGGCTCGTTTGATCGATATATGTTATATTTTGACTAAAATAGTCATTTTCGCTCCCAACTCTCAACTAATGAACAAAAATAGAAATTCTGAACCTTTTGCATGTAAAATATACTTGGTATTAGGTTTCCAATCCTCATTCTCATCTACTTTGGTCAATTTATGCACATTTAAGGCCCGTGTGATCGTTATATGTCATATTTTAACTAAAACAACCATTTTCGCTCCCAACTCTCAACTAATGAACCAAAATAGGAATTCCTTACCCTTTACATGTTTAAAATACTTAGTATTAGGTTTCCAATCCCCACTCTCATCTAGTTTTATCAATTTATGCACATTTAAAGCTCTTTTAATCCTTCCATGTCATATTTTGACTAAAAAAGCCGTTTTCGCTCCCAACTCTCTACTAATGAACCAAAAAAGGAATTATTAACCCTTTACATGTTTAAAATACTTAGTATTAGGTTGCCAATCCTTATTTTCATCTACTTTGTGTTGGGGAATACAGTTAAACATAATAACATGTGCGGAAACAATCCCCAAAGCCAGGAGGCATGTATAAAGCACAGATTAAGCAGACTTACGTTTGAAGCGTGTTTTCCACGAATTGTCAATGAACACGAACTTAGAACTCCACTTGTCGTTCCTCTACTTGGTTCACCGACACGTTCAGATCCGTCTTGATTATCGTAGCTTAGACAATCGATCAAGATACTTTGCTTTTGGGAAGAACTCACTTTGGAGGCACAGAGAGAATTAGGGTTCTTTGTGTCTCTAGGGTTTGAGTAATGAATTGTGTGTAGTATTGTTAAATTGGTTAGAAGGTTATTTACATAACCTTACTAACCGACGAAGCCATAAGGCAATGCCGGCTAGCAAGCCCGCGCAGCATCACACGGACACGCACAGCGAGCTGGGCCGCGGGCCGCGCTGCTGCTGCTGTGTCGTGGTCTTGGCCCGCGCGCGCACACTGCTGCTCGGCCATGGGCCAGCGCTGCTGTGTCGCCTTGCTTGCTTGCCTAGCGCGCGCGCCCATGGGCCTTGAGTGCTTCGTGCACTCAGCTCGTGGGCCGCTCTGAAGGAAATAATGCCCTTGGTCCAAGTATGCATTCTATGATAAGTCTAATAAATGCGGTTCAGTATTAATTAACAAGTTAATAATTCAGTGAGATCAAGTGAGCTGAATGCCTAGCTAGAGGCCGCTTCAGTTCAAGTGGAATTAATGATATTAATCCACAGCTTACTCTTGACTGAACCCGTAGGGTCAAACAAATAGTACGTAAACGGATCAAGTATTTAATGGCATTAAATACTCCATCTATGAATATTCGGAATCGACGGATCTTGGTTTCAGTGGGAGCTGAGATCGTCACAGGCAAGAAATGAATACTCCGAAAACGATGATATTACCGGAAACGGAAATATGGATCGTATCGGAAATATAAATATTATCCAAGTCGTAGATGTTGCCGGAAACGGAAACATGGTACGTATCGGAAAATATTATCGGAAATGGAAATATTGCCAGAATCGGAAATATTGCCGGAAACGGAAATATTTTCAGAATCGGAAATATTATCGGAATCAAAAAATAATTCCGGAAACGGAAATATTAAATATTTGTTCGAAACGGAAATTAATTCCGGAATCGGAAATATTAAATATTGTTCGTATCGGAAATGAATTCCGGAATCGGAAATTTAATCGGAAGCGTATCTTACGAATAAGCATCGGACGAGGCCTGCCGGACGAGGGCCCAGCACGAAGCCAGGCCATCGCCCAGCAAGCCAAGCGCGCCACACGAACAGCCAAGGCCACGCCAGGCCCAGCGCAAGGCCAGGCCCAGCAGGCCGAGGCAGCGCGCACAGCGCGGGCAGCGCGCGCAGGAGCTACGTGGGCTTGTAGCTCGCGTAGGCCTCGCTGCGTGGGCTGCTGCTCGCACGCACGCGCATGGGCGGCCCATCGTGGCTGCCGTGTGTGTGTGCGTGAGTGTTTGTGTTCATGCACGATTCCTAAAAATGCAGAGTTCGGTTAATGATTAAATTCCTAATTCTATTAGATAAATTAATTAATTAGAGTTCTTGTAGGATTCTAGGTTTAATTAATTTGTATCTGAATAGGATTCCAATTCCCTTTCCATACCCCTATAAATATGTGGCCTGGGTTCACAATTTAGAACGAGTTTAAAAGTATTCAAAGTGAGTTTTTGAGAGAAAAATTCAATCACACATCTTGCTCAAAAGTGCCGAAAATTCTAGTACCTTAAGGGCGATTCTAGTTGGTCAATCTTAAGGCGGATCCGGACGTGCTGTGGACTATCTACGGAGGGACGACACTTGGAGTCCTAAAGACTTGTTCTTGTTCGGTTCGGGCGCAGCTAGGGAAGGCACGCAACAAAGAGTATGCATCTAAATTATGCTATATGATTATGTGTAAATAATATGTATTCGTGGGTTAATGGTTGTTTCCGCATGATTTATGTAATATCATATGTATCATAACCTAACAGTGGTATCACGAGCCCCTTATTATTTTCATAATCTAATTTGCATAAACATGGTTAAATATTACAAATTTGCAAGAATTAAAAGGGGTGATTAATTTTCGTAATTGTTAATTAATTGCAAATTGCGTTTATTTAATTATACGTACGCAGTTTTTCGGCAGTTTCTTCGTTACTCATCCAAATCGAGTGATTTTTGTGTCAATTCCGCATGTAAAAGGCATTCTAAAATTTTGACAAAAATAGTATTTTTTTGCCGAACCCAGAATTCTCAAATTCGAAGCCTAACTATGACTTTTCGAAGGTTTTAGTTTTTCGAATGCAAAATTTTGTAAATTTAAGATGTTAAATTAAATATTTGCGATTCTTGTTGATAAATCTTGAATTTTTGATTGACCTACTGTATATGTTTAACAAGTTTGAATGCCTAGCCTTGTTAATTATGCAAACTAATTTGTAATTATGATTAATTTTTTGAAAATTAGAATAATTTAGAATTAATTTGATTTTCATAATTAATTATAATTTAATTAGAAACCTATGATTAAAAACCACCATAAAAATTGTAAATTTATGATAAATTTTAAATTTGTATGACCTAGACTTGAATCCATGTAAATCGGAAATCAATTGAATAATAAATTTTCGATTTTTCGCCCTAAAATTATGAAATTAATATTATTTATTAATTTGTCATTAATTTTAAATATAAATTTTAAATTTTTATGCGATTCGTTCATAAAACTTGCACGCACAAAGCAATGGACGCTTCGTGTTACCCTTAAGGGGTGTTGTATAGTGCGGGCATGCGACGACGAGCAAGGGAGCTCGTCGCCCGTGCGGCACGAATGCAATGAGCAAGGGCGTAGTGCACGAGCACAAGGCAGCAGCCCTGCCTTGTGTCGTGTGCCACGAGCTATGAACAAATGGGCATGGGCGAAAGGCAAGCCAAGGCAGTCGCGTGTGGGCAGCAAGCGAGCTGCGCCACGACGCGCACTGCCTCGCGCAAGAGCGCGCAACCTCGCGCGCAGCGAGCGCAAGCTCGCGTGCCACGAGCGCTGCGCCCAGCGTTGCTCGCGCGCACAGCGAGCGATGTCGCGCGCCTAGCGAGCGATGTCGCGCGCACAGTGAGCGATGTCGCGCGCTAGCGAGCGATGTCGCGCGCACAGCGAGCGATGGCTCGCGCGCACAGCGAGCGATGGCTCGCGCGCACAGCGAGCAATGGCTCGCGCGCACAGCGAGCGCTGGCGAGCGCGCACTGCGAGCGATGGCTCGCGTGCGACGAGCGCTGGCGCGCGCGCAGCGAGCACCACAGCGTGCGATGGCTTGCGATTGGTAGAGCAGCAGCTATGCGACGAGCGCATGAGCTGCGCGCATATGGCCAGCAATGGCTGTATGCGTGCGGCCCATGGGCGTGCAATGCGTAGGGTGTTTGCGTTACGATTAGATCGTTTTGAATGTTTAATTTGAAAATTTCAGTTCACGTAATTTTAATTAATTTTAAAAATTAATAATTTAAATTATTTTCTTGGATTTTAATTTTGAATATTGTAATTATAATAAATGTTATTTATTCTAATTATTTTACTAAAATTAAAATCATGAATTAATTTAAATAACGACTGAAATTAAATTAAACTTTTTGGATTCAATTATAAATTTATATGAGCTTTAAATTTTAATTAAAATTGTATGTTTCCGGTTAGACTAGAAATACATTTTTATGTTTAAAATTAGTAAAGCATATGAATTTATTGGTTTAAGTGGGAGCGCTTTTTAGTCATAAACTCTTGATTAGGTCTACAAATCCTTAAGGTTAAAACAACTTGATTAGAATTAATAAGGACTGAATAATTGGTAGATTATTGGTGCCCTTGATTAATTGCTGCAAATATTTACGTGATGCATAATGTGTTTTACTAACCAGCTAAGTGGGCCATTCATGATAATGAATGGGTGAATGGTATATATTGTATATGTACTGTTTTGCAGGTTATGAAGTGACTAGTATGGCCCAAATAGGATAGAAAATATGGTCTGCGTACCATTAATTTGAATGTAATTGGTCTAAAGTACCAAAGTTATTTTTCAATTCAAATATGGTCTGCCAACCATCAAATAGTTGTAATTAGTTATAGCTTATCCTATTTGAAGAAAATGGTGCCTCCCACGGAGATTTTCAAGACGGACTTTGAAGTCAAAGCTTCAAGATGAAGTCGGGCCATACTAGATCACATTTATCTTATGCATGTTTTAAGTTATTTATTGCTTTTAAATATGTCTTAAAATGCATGAGATCAAAAAGCTTGATTATGTTGCATGATTAAGGATTTTAGTTCACTTAAAATCTAACCAACATAGTAAGAGCCTTAAGTTCCAAACTTAAAAATTGAGTTAAAAGGTGCCATGCCAAAATATACACTTGCTTGGATATCCTTTACATCAATCTAGTAATAGTTTTCGCTCAGCGAGGTGTTACTTATTGGTCCTAAAGGGGCAAGGTACACAAATAATTGTGAGTACATGTTAGTTTTGGTGAAACTCAACGATATAAGTAAGGAGTCCTTTTATGTCGTGGCAAAATCGATAGGTTTACCTAATAAGCTCTTAGACGTACCTATCAACCAAGAATAGTTTCTAGACTATTAGCAAAAGGCTTTTGCTTACCTAAGATGTTCTAGGATTAAGTCGACAAACTGTGCTTAGTTCTTCAATGATTTTAGGATCTTGGAATCATTTTATTCACACCTGCCGGAACACATAACTTGAATAAAATGCTTAATAAACATTGAATTATGCATGTATCCTAGAATTTAAGTTTATTAAGAGAAACTGTGAATGGTTATTTATTTGTTTATTCTTTTCAATTGTAGTTTTTAATATGGCAAACAACAATTCATTCAACATTCGATCAATTCTCGAAAAGGAGAAGTTGAACGGGAAAAACTTCCTTGACTGGCAAAGGAACTTGCAAATAGTTCTTATGCAGGAAGAAAAGGAGTATGTCCTAGATGAGGCGATGCCCGAAGCTGCAGGCGACGGGGTCACTCAGGCAGCCCTCAATCGTTGGATTGATGCCAACAAGGATGTGAAATGTCTAATGCTCGCCACCATGAGTGCGGATCTGCAGAAAACGTTCATCAACTCAGATGCTTTCACAATCATCAGTGAGTTGAAGAACATGTTCCAAGATCTGGCTCGAGTCGAAAGATTCGAGACTCATAGGCAAATTCTTGAGACCAAGCTTAAGAAAGGCGAGCCCGTAAGTCCACATGTTCTCAAAATGATTGGACTCATTGAGAATATGAGTCGGCTGGATCAGCAATTTTCTCAGGAAATGGCTATAGACACCATCCTCCATTCTCTTCATAGCGGGTATGATCAGTTCAAACTGAACTACAGTATGAATAGTCTGGACAAAACGCTCACTGAGCTTCACGGTATGCTGAAGACCGCTGAAAAGACGCTCAAAAGTGATAAGCAGGATGTGCTTATGGTGCGTGGGGGCAAGTTCAAGAAATCTGGAAAGAAGAGGAATGCTAAGAAAGGTGGCAACAAGGTCAGCCCAACTAAGCAAACTGGCGCCAAATCTGTAAAGAGGAAGGTCAGTCAACCCACTTCTGAATCCGAATGCTTCTACTGCAAGAAGAAGGGGCATTGGAAGAGAGATTGCTTGAAGCTAAAGGAAGATCAGAAGAACGGAATAGTCGTTCCATCTTCAGGTATTTTCGTTATAGACTGTATACTTGCTAATTCAACTTCTTGGGTATTAGATACAGGTTGTGGCTCACACTTATGTTCCAATCCACAGGGACTAAGAAGAAGTAGAAAGTTAAGCAAGGGTGAAGTCGACCTACGAGTGGGAAATGGAGCACGGATTGCTGCATTAGCTGTAGGAACTTACTATTTGTTGTTGCCCTCCGGGATAGTTTTGGAACTGGAAGAATGTTTCCATGTTCCAAGTCTTACTAAAAACATCATTTCAGTTTCTTTCTTAGATGCTAAGGGATTTTCCTTTTTAATAAAAGACAATAGTTGTTCGTTTTATTTTAAAGAGATGTTTTATGGATCTGCTAGATTAGTCAATGGACTTTATTTATTAGATCACGACAAACAAGTATATAACATAAATACCAAAAAGGCCAAAAAGAATGATTCAGATCTCACCTATCTGTGGCATTGTCGATTAGGCCATATAAACTTGAAACGCTTAGAAAGACTTCAAAAGGAAGGAATTCTAGAACCATTTGACTTAGAGGATTATGGTAAATGCGAATCATGTTTACTTGGCAAAATGACAAAGCAACCTTTCTCTAAAGTTGGAGAAAGAGCAAATGAACTATTGGGTTTAATCCATACAGACGTATGTGGACCAATGAGTACAAATGCTAGAGGTGGTTTCAGCTACTTTATCACTTTCACTGATGACTTCAGTAGGTATGGTTATGTCTACCTAATGAAGCATAAGTCTGAATCCTTTGACAAATTCAAGGAATTTCAGAGTGAAGTAGAGAATCAATTAGGCAAGAAGATTAAGGCACTGCGGTCTGATAGAGGCGGTGAATATCTGAGCTATGAATTTGATGACCATCTGAAAGAATGTGGAATTCTATCAGAATTGACTCCTCCTGGAACACCACAATGGAATGGTGTGTCGGAACGAAGGAACAGAACCTTGCTAGACATGGTCAGGTTAATGATGGGTCAGGCCGAACTTCCATTAGAATTTTGGGGACATGCACTAAATACAGCTGCACTCACTATAAATAGAGCTCCGTCTAAAGCTGTCGAAAAGACTCCATACGAATTATGGTTTGGAAAGCCTCCAAATGTGTCTTTTCTTAAGATTTGGGGATGTGAAGTATACGTCAAACGATTAATTTCAGACAAACTTCATCCAAAATCTGACAAATGTATCCTTGTGGGCTATCTAAAGGAAACAAAGGGGTATTACTTCTACAATACATCTGAGAACAAGGTGTTTGTTGCTCGAGATGGTGTCTTTTTGGAGAAGGATCACATTTCCAAAATGACAAGTGGGAGAAAAGTAGACCTCGAAGAAATTTGAGTCGAACAACAAACTCTAGAGAATGCTCAAGATGACATTCAGGATGAAACTCAGAGATCTTTAGAAGAATCTGGTAAGAATCATGGTAAATCTAGAAATGTTACCCCGCGTAGATCGCAAAGATATAGATCTCAACCGGAAAGGTACTTAGGTATTTTGACGAACGAGAGCTATGACGTTCTATTACTTGAAAGTGATGAACCTGCGACTTACAAACAAGCTATGACGAGCCCAAGCTCCAAGCAATGGCAAGAAGCCATGCAATCTGAATTAGACTCCATGTCTGAAAACCAAGTATGGGATTTGGTCGATTTGCCAGATGGCTACCAAGCCATTGGAAGCAAATGGGTTTTCAAACTGAAAAAGGACAAGGATGGGAAACTTGAAGTTTTCAAAGCTAGATTGGTTGCAAAAGGTTACAGGCAAGTCCACGGTGTGGATTACGATGAAACCTTTTCACCAGTTGCAATGCTAAAGTCTATTCGGATAATGTTAGCAATCGCTGCATATTACGATTACGAAATATGGCAGATGGATGTCAAAACTGCTTTCTTAAACGGCGTTTTAACAGAAACTGTGTTTATGACACAGCCTGAAGGTTTTGAGGATCCAAAGAATGCTAAAAAGGTATGCAAGCTAAAGAAGTCAATCTACGGATTGAAGCAGGCATCCAGGAGCTGGAATATACGTTTTGATGAAGCAGTCAGTGACTTTGGTTTCATCAAGAACGCAGACGAATCTTGTGTATACAAGAAGGTCAGTGGGAGCAAAATTGCTTTCCTAGTATTATATGTCGACGACATATTACTTATCGGAAATGACATTCCTATGTTGAACTCTGTCAAGATTTGGCTTGGGAAATGTTTTTCGATGAAGGATCTAGGAGAAGCACAGTACATATTGGGCATCAAGATTTACGGAGATAGATCTAAAAGGATGATTGGACTTAGTCAAAGCACTTATATCAATAAGGTGCTTGATAGGTTCAAGATGGCGGACTCCAAGCGAGGCTACCTACCCATGTCTCATGGAATGACTCTAAGCAAGACTCAGTGTCCAAAAACACTTGATGAGCGTAGACGAATGAATGGGATTCCATATGCATCATTGATTGGTTCAATAATGTATGCTATGATATGTACACGCCCGGATGTTGCGTACGCACTCAGTGCTACGAGCAGATACCAGTCAGACCCAGGAGAGGCGCATTGGACTGCTGCCAAGAACATTCTGAAGTACCTGAAAAGGCACAAAGATGACTTCCTGGTCTATGGTGGAGATGATGAATTAATTGTTAAAGGCTATACGGATGCAAGTTTCCAAACCGACAAAGATGATTTCAGATCACAGTCTGGGTTTGTCTTCTGCCTCAACGGAGGAGCAGTAAGCTTGAAAAGTGCTAAGCAAAGCACCATTGCGGATTCTACAACTGAAGCGGAGTACATTGCTGCACATGAAGCAGCAAAGGAAGCTATATGGCTAAGGAAGTTCATAGGTGAACTTGGTGTAGTCCCCTCCATTAAAGGACCAATAGCCCTGTATTGTGACAATAACGGAGCTATTGCACAGGCAAAAGAGCCTAGACACCACCAGAGAGTCAAGCATGTACTTCGTAGATTTCACCTTCTACGAGAGTTCGTTGAAAGAAAAGAAGTCGAGATAAGCAAAATTGGAACTGATGACGACATATCAGATCCATTAACTAAACCTCTGCCGCAGGCGAAGCACAACTCGCACACTGCAGCTATGGGAATCAAGCATATTGGAGAATGGCTTTGATGTCTCTGTTTAATGTTTTAAAGTTTTAGAGTTTAAATCTTTGTAAAACAGTATTGGTTAATCATTCACAATAAATGAAAAGAATTCATTTTTCCATTTAATTTGTGGTTTATTAAATGATGAGTCCCTTCAATTTGACGATATATTCAAGATAGACTGTCAGGACCAGTCCTGTGACTAAGAAATGTCTATCAAGTGAACTTGAATGTCAAAGGTTGAAAATGGTCCCTAATCGGAGTTTTCTATAAAAATTGGACGCATAGAAAACGTTAGACGATTAGAATGCAAGATGACTAGTAGTTCTGTTTCTTGAACTATGTGGACATGGCAATGTCATAATCATTTGCATAGATACTTACTTTGGGAAGACTAGTATCAGACAAGACCTATGAAACTTTACTGTAAGAGATGAAAATCTGTCATAAGTAAATTTCATTAAATTATTAGACACTAAATCCTCAATACCTGAGTGATTTGAGATTACTTGTTTGAGAACTTGTTGCTTTGACGTTGACCAACCGTCGCACCGTAAAAGGAGGCTATAAAGGCAACGCTCAGGTAATCACCTATCAAACGAAGTCTAATCTCAAGATCGCAAGATTGGGATTGTCCTCCCATAAATCGGGATGAGATGCTTAAAAGTTGTACAAGGCCACTCGGAGAGCTAGAAACTGTGAAATGCATGGCCGTGCTCGGATGAATCATAGGCTATGATTATCTGTTTATTTGATCAGTTGAACTCTGAAACCGAGGAACACCTCTGGACATAATAAGGATGACAACTCTTACCTTATGTTCAAGAGCAAGCATCGAGCGACAAAGGAATTAGGAAATGCACACTTGTCCCTAAGGACAAGTGGGAGACTGAAGGAAATAATTCCCTTGGTCCAAGTATGCATTCTATGATAAGTCTAATAAATGCGGTTCAGTATTAATTAACAAGTTAATAATTCAGTGAGATCAAGTGAGCTGAATGCCTAGCTAGAGGCCGCTTCAGTTCAAGTGGAATTAATGATATTAATCCACAGCTTACTCTTGACTGAACCCGTAGGGTCACACAAATAGTACGTAAACGGATCAAGTATTTAATGGCATTAAATACTCCATCTATGAATATTCGGAATCGACGGATCTTGGTTTCAGTGGGAGCTGAGATCGTCACAGGCAAGAAATGAATACTCCGGAAACGATGATATTACCGGAAACGGAAATATGGATCGTATCGGAAATATAAATATTATCCAAGTCGTAGATGTTGCCGGAAACGGAAACATGGTACGTATCGGAAAATATTATCGGAAATGGAAATATTGCCAGAATCGGAAATATTGCCGGAAACGGAAATATTGTCAGAATCGGAAATATTATCGGAATCGGAAAATAATTCCGGAAACGGAAATATTAAATATTTGTTCGAAACGGAAATTAATTCCGGAATCGGAAATATTAAATATTGTTCGTATCGGAAATGAATTCCGGAATCGGAAATTTAATCGGAAGCGTATCGTACGAATAAGCATCGGACGAGGCCTGCCGGACGAGGGCCCAGCACGAAGCCAGGCCATCGCCCAGCAAGCCAAGCGCGCCACACGAACAGCCAAGGCCACGCCAGGCCCAGCGCAAGGCCAGGCCCAGAAGGCCGAGGCAGCGCGCACAGCGCGCACAGCGCGCGCAGCGCGCGCAGGAGCTACGTGGGCTTGTAGCTCGCGTAGGCCTCGCTGCGTGGGCTGCTGCTCGCACGCACGCGCATGGGCGGCCCATCGTGGCTGCCGTGTGTGTGTGCGTGAGTGTTTGTGTTCATGCACGATTCCTAAAACATGCAGAGTTCGGTTAATGATTAAATTCCTAATTCTATTAGATAAATTAATTAATTAGAGTTCTTGTAGGATTCTAGGTTTAATTAATTTGTATCTGAATAGGATTCCAATTCCCTTTCCACACCCCTATAAATATGTGGCCTGGGTTCACAATTTAGAACGAGTTTAAAAGTATTCAAAGTGAGTTTTTGAGAGAAAAATTCAATCACACATCTTGCTCAAAAGTGCCGAAAATTCTAGTACCTTAAGGGCGATTCTAGTTGGTCAATCTTAAGGCGGATCCGGACGTGCTGTGGACTATCTACGGAGGGACGACACTTGGAGTCCTAAAGACTTGTTCTTGTTCGGTTCGGGCGCAGCTAGGGAAGGCACGCAACAAAGAGTATGCATCTAAATTATGCTATATGATTATGTGTAAATAATATGTATTCCTGGGTTAATGGTTGTTTCCGCATGATTTATGTAATATCATATGTATCATAACCTAACACGCTCCTCGTATCCGCGTTTAATATATTTCCGATATATTACGGTTTTTTCATGAAATGCCCCTGAGGTTTGCAATAATGCACCAAATACCCCTGCGCGTTTTAAAATTCATAGAATACCCCTATTTTTTCCAACTGTTCATAAAATACACTTGGATTTAACGTCCGTTAGTCCTCCGTTAGTATGAATTTACGTTTTTTACCCTTATGTGGCTTAAATCCCATTCATCTGTACACTTTCTCTCTCTCCCACCCGACCCACCCAAACTTTCTCTCTCCTCCCACTGAACCAACACCACTCCTCACCCCGTCACCATCTTAGCCCCCGCTACCGTCGCCAACCTCGGTCAGGATTTGACTTTCTCTGGTGCACCGTCGATGGCATCGGTGACCCGGTCAACTCTCTATCTCCTCCATTGGCGTTGTCGACGAGTGAGATTTCATCAAGGTGAAAGGCGTTGATTAAGGGGAGGAGAAGACGGCGGGAGGAGTTGATCCCGGAGCGGAGGAGAGAGAATTAGAAAAAATCGGGTTGGCGGAGGAAGAGGAGCTTCCACCATTGTTGGGCGGAGATGACGGAGGAGGGGCAACACCAGAAACGTCCGTTGTTGGCGTGGTCATGGTGGGTGAATTCGGCGGCGATTTCGGTGGGAGAAATTAGGGTTTTGAGACCGGGTCGTTTGCTAGGGATGTTGCTATCATGCTATGCATCCTGAGACTTGGATTGATTTCCCTTTGCCTGAGGATGACGAGGATGAAGGTTTGATTCAACTTTCCTTCTTTATTTATTCAAGTTGTGAGCTGTCCAATTGTGTTTTTATCTTTGGTTTGATTCAATTTTTCTTATAATTTCGTTGAATTGTTGAATAATTTGTGCAAAAATAATGACCAGGAAGTTGAATTGCATAATTATAAACGGATAACGGGGAGAGAAAATGTGTGATAGATCCTGCAATGACCTCAGTTTGCGGTGCACCAGGTAATTTTTAGTGTTTTCCAGTTAAAATTTTATAAAATTTCGGCTAAAATTTCAGAATATTTTGTTAAAATGTTATTGATTTATTGGATTATAATGAATTGAAGCTAGATTGAGTGTGGTGTGCTTATTATTGACAATTTTGATTGTTCATTGTTCTGTAATTTTGTTTTTCCAATTTTATTACTCATGTTAGGGATAATTTTCAAGCAATTAGAACTCAGAAGGAGATTTCTTTTTAGGATTAGGTTTGTGGTTTTTCTTTGTGTTTTGGGTTGTATAGTTAGAATTTAGGTTGAGTTTCGTCGATGCGACAGTATGAATGTATGATCATATCAATTGCGCAACCTATGGTGCTTTTGGGAGCATTGAAGTATTGTGCTCGAAATGAATGCGGTTTAGAGACTCTGGACGCTAGCTGTACCTATATCTTCGACCAATTGGGACTGCACGACTAATTTGCGTTCTACCGGTGTGGTTCTTTCTATTTAAGGGTGGAAATGGCTCAAGCAAGGTAACCAAGAATGTGATGCATTGTAGTACAAGAGTGATTGTAAATGTTCATTGCAAGGGTATTATTACCGGCTTACTTTGAATTTTCAAGAGCTTTTATAGACTTTCAAATGTAATGGCAATGGCAATATAATCAGAGTTTTTGTAAAGCTACTCTGCAAATTAATCGGCTTTTTATGGAATATAATTCCTATTTATTGCTGGAAATTTGTTATAAACGGTTCTACTTCATTGCTAGGAAAATTAGAAATTCAAACTAGCCGTTGAATTCAAATTCTGCAGTTTTAAAGGAGTTTGGGTATTTGGTGCAAAGAACTTTATAAATTGGTGTATATTATGCAATAACTTTATATGTAGGTGTATTTTATGAATTATAAACATGACTTAACGGAGGACTAACTGAAAGTCATAATAGGGGTATTTTATGAACAGTTTGGAAAAAATAGGGGTATTATATGAATTTTGAAACGCGCAGGGGTATTTGGTGCATTATTGCAAACCTCAAGGGCATTTCATGAAAAAACCGGATATATTATTTATCGTTTTGTATACGCCGAATCACCGTTGTACGATACTATTTATTCGTTTCGCCTAGCTTACGAATATTCGCGATACGATATAAGATTCCGATGCAAGGTCGTATTGTATAATACATTTTCCAAACTAATTCCCGAAAAAGCTATTAAATGAATTTCCGATTCATTTAATCCGTTGATCTGTTACGTGTCATTGGTGTGACCTTGTAGGTTCAATCAAGAGTAAGCTGTGAGTTCAATATCCATTAGAACTCACTGATCGGAAGCATTGCTCCAGCTAGCTGTTCCGGTCACTTGATCTCACTTAAATTAATTGTTCGCAATTAATCTGAACCTTGGTATTAGACTTAATGCACCTTGGGTGGAGGACATATTTCCTTCAATCTCCCACTTGTCATTCAGACAAGTGTGCATCCACATTCCTTTGTCACTTAGTGTTACTTACTGAACATAAGGTAAGATCCAAGCCATCCTTATTAGGTCCAGAAGTGTTTCTCGGATTACAGAGTTCAACTGTCAAACTTTTGCAGAAGGTTAAGCCTAACCATTCTGAGCACGACCATGCATTTTACAGTATCTAACTCTCCGAGAGGCCTTGTTACACAACAACACCATATCCTATCAAAGATAGGAGGACAGTCCATTCTTGCAATCTATGAATACTCACTTTGATTCATAGTACGCCCAATAACTTGCTTTTATAGCCTCCTTTTACGGTGCGACGTTTAGCTAGTATCAAAGCGAACTAATTCTCAAACGAGCAGACATAATCGCTCATGTTCAGAGGAATGGTTTCTAATCACCATTAATGAGAACTACCTATGACACGACATTAATCTCTTAAAGTGTTCTCATGGTCAATCCGATACAAGATCCAATAAGTATCTATGCAAAAGATTCTGACATCCAGTCACTCTAGTTCAAGAAACGTAACTAAGTAATCTACTTGCAATCTAATCTTCATTAGTCATTGGTCGTCCACCTTTCAATGACCTGGATTAGGGATCCTTTGTGACTTCAATATTCAAGTTCACTTATGGGTGTTTCTTTGTCGAAGAATCCATATTGACATCCCATTTGAATGATTTGAATCACATGGACTTATCATTTAATTCTAAACCACAATTAAATGAATATGAAATAAATAAATTTCATAAATATGAAATGGTTAAACCAATTGATTTAAACATAGATCTAACAGATGTTCCAAAACAATACTTAGAAAATCAAAGCCATTCTCCAACATGCTTGATTCCCATGGTTGCTACATGTGCGTTGTCTTTCACTTGTGGCAACGGTTTAGTCAATGGATCCGCGACGTTGTCGTCATTTCCAACCTTGCAAATCTCGATTTCTTTTCTTTCAACGATCTCTCAAAGTATGTGAAATCGCCGCAGTACGTGCTTGGACTTCTGGTGGCTCCTAGGCTCCTTTGCCTGGGCAATGGCTCCGCTATTGTCGCAATACAAAGCCACTGGTCCTTTAATGTAGGGGACAACACCAAGTTCTTCGATGAACTTCCGAATCCAAACAGCTTCCTTTGCTGCTTCTGAGGAAGCAATGTACTCGGCTTCAGTTGTAGAATCCGCAATGGTGCTTTGCTTAGCACTTTTCCAGCTTACTGCTCCGCCGTTGAGGCAGAACACAAACCAAGACTGTGATCTGAAATCATCTCTGTCGGTTTGAAAGCTTGCGTCCGTATAGCCCTTAACAATCAACTCATCTGTACCACCATAAACCAGAAACTAATCCTTAGTCCTTTTCAGGTACTTTAGGATCTTCTTGGCAGCAGTCCAATGCGCCTCACCTGGTTCTGACTGGTACCTGCTCGTTGCACTGAGTGCGAATGAAACATCCGGCCTTGTACAAATCATAGCATACATGATGGATCTAATAGCCGAAGCGTATGGAATTCCACTCATCTTTCTACGCTCATCAGATGTTTTGGGACACTGATTCTTGCTTAGATATGTGCCATGTGACATGGGAAGATGGCCTCTCTTGGCTTCCATCATATTGAACCTAGCTAGCACTTTGTCAATGTAAGTGCTTTGGCTTAGTCCAATCATCCTCTTAGATCTATCCCTATAGATCTTGATGCCCAATATGTACTGTGCCTCTCCTAAGTCCTTCATTGAGAAACACTTCCCGAGCCAAGTCTTTACAGACTCCAACATAGGAATGTCGTTTCCGATAAGCAGTATGTCTTCAACATACAAGACTAGGAATGCAATTTTACTCCCACTGACCTTCTTGTATACACAAGATTCGTCCTGATTCTTGATGAAACCAAACTTATTGACTGCTTCATCAAATCGTTTATTCCAACTCCTTGATGCCTGCTTTAGTCCGTAGATGGACTTCTTAAGCTTGCATACCTAATGAATCATATTTATATAGGGTACTCTAAGCTCATTTAGGTTGCATTTCTAGGCATTTGTCTCATTTTAGTTGCATTTAGAGTCATAATTGCATAACTCATCGTTATTGTACTCTATTACGCTCCGTTTGTGTTTTCTTTGATATTTCAGGTGATTTTACAATCATTTGGGTGCTTTTGGAGTGTTTGGAGGTGGATCGAATGATCACCGGATGGTTTGAGTCGGAGACGAAGTGTTTGATCGGAGAATTGAGCTTTCCGGGGATGATTAGCTCGATGTATCGCTTGTGCATAGCCTCGCAAGATCCCTCGTTGGCTCGCAAGATCTCTCGTTGGCTCGCTACATCAATCGTCGTGCCTCATCGCTTCATGGTTGCTTGCTTCACTATGCCAGCAAGGGATGGTGCGCGAGATCCCTCGCTGCCTCGTTGCTCCGTTGCTTGTCTTGCTGCACTTCACTAGGCCAGCGAGGGATGGCTCGCTAGCTCCCTCGCTGCCTCGTTGCTCGTCGCCTTGGCCTGCTATGTATCTCACTAGGGCAACGAGGGATGGCTCGCTAGCTCCCTCGCTGCCTCGTTGCTCGTCGCCTTGGCTTGCTGCACTTCACTAGGCCAGCGAGGGATGGCTCGCTAGCTCCCTCGCTGCCTCGTTGCTCGTCGCCTTGGCCTGCTATGCATCTCACTAGGCCAGCGAGGGATGGCTTGCTAGCTCCCTCGCTGCCTCGTTGCTCGTCGCCTTGGCTTGCTGCACTTCACTCGGCCAGCGAGGGATGGCTCGCTAGCTCCCTCGCTGCCTTGCCTCGCCCCGTGCTCTACATTGCTACATTACATTGGGCCAGCGAGGGATGGTGTGCGAGATACCTCGCTTCCCATGCCTCGCCATCTCTCTTGCTTTAGACGCGGCTCGTGCTCGGGTTTGGCTGCCACGTCATCGCTCCATCGACCAATCATCGACAACTTTTATTTTTATTTTCTTATTTATTTATTTATTTTATTCTAGAAAATAGGAGCATATAAATACTCAAGGGAACTAATTTATTTCCCTCATGCTATTATTTCCTTAGAATTCTTTTGAACGCTTAGTTTTATTTTTCTCTCTTCACATTATTGAGCCCTAGTTCATTCCATTCAATTAATCAATATACAGGTATTTTCATAATTCTTCTTGCTTTTCTTCCTTTGAATTATCGTTTCTTATTATTGTTCATTATGAAATTCATTGTTAATTCATATTTCATGCTTGTTAATTCAATTATGAGCGAGTAGTTTTATTCTAGGGCTAAGTAAGGGAAGCCATGTTTATACCATGATTGATATGCATTAAAGTTTGTTAATTTATAGATTATTGCTGGAGTGATTCCTATTGATTTGTTTTAATAGTTGATTCATGTAATTGGCCAATATCGTGGATTGATTTTCTAGTAAATAGGAATTAGAATTGAAAAATCATATTCTTAGAGGCTTTGTGCAATTGGCAATTCTGATTATGTTAGCGACCGTATTGCATATGTTGGATTGAAAGTGTTAAGACCCGACCGTAGGATTAACATATACTTTAATTACTCGGCCTAGCCTATTCATTGTCGAATTGATTTGTGTTCTTGGATTGGTATAAGCATGGTGAACCGAACAGACGCCCTAGACCTTTAATTCATCGATAAATTACGCATTTTTATTATTGCTTTAGTTTTACTAGTTAATACTCAAAATCAACTTTCGTTTACTGAAATAGTTTCTTTAATTGGGCAAAAACTAATAGAACTTGTCTCCCTGTGGGATCGACTCGTATTTGCTAAGTATCTGCTAACAACAGACACCGTGCACTTGCGGTATCACTTTTTAATTCATCAAGTTTTTGGCGCCGTCGCCGGGGAGATGGCTAGATTCTATTAGCTTTAGTTTGATTATTTGAACTGTTTCCATTGTCTCATTGGAACTTTTAGTTCCAATTGAGGCAAATTTCACTGCGTTTTCTTGTCTGTTGTTTATGCCCAGGTCTGCTAGAACGGGTACCTTAGTTCCACCCGATCCCGATCCTGGTAAGACTCTTTGACAACTCAAAAAGAAACAACAAAAGAAGAAGCAGTCAGGGGTTCAAGACTCACAAACTCCACCGAGTCACACGATTTCTAAATCCTTGAAATCATATGGGGTTCCTTCCTCAAGCAATATTCCGACTGGGCTTACGATGCCAACTATCGAAGCAGTCAACTTTGAGATCAAGCCAGCTCTAATCTCCATGGTCTCACAAAATCAATATGGTGGCCATCCATCTGAGGAACCCACCAACCATCTGCAGAGGTTCAACCAACTATGTGGCACTATCACGCATCAAGGGGTCACTCAAGACAAATTGAAAGTAATGTTGTTTGGTTTTAGCCTCCGTGATAAGGCTCAAACATGGTTGAACGATGTCAAGGAGACAGAGTGGAGTGCTATTTCACAAGCCTTTCTAGAAGAATTCTTTCCACCCACCAAGACTGCTGAAATAAGACACAAGTTGACTACATTCACGCAAGAACCTGGAGAGTCACTTCGAGAAGCCTGGGATAGATTCAAGGCTTTGCAGCAGTCGTGTCCGCACCATAACATTGAAAAATGGTTCTTGGTTCAGATTTTCTACCATGGTTTGCAAGATGAAACAAAGAACACGGTTGATTCTGCAGCTGGGGGTGTTTTTCTTGACAAAGAAGTGGATGCAGGTTATGATTTCCTTGCCAATCTTGCTGCCAATCACTATAGCACCACCAGAACCACATCTAAAAGGGGAAAGATGGACGTTGATGCTTATGCTCTATTGTCCTCACAAGTGGCAGCCTTGAACCTAAAGATCGATGCTTTGAAGTCCCTTCAGTCTGGTACTCCCCCAATGAGTATCAATGCTATGTCTAGTGTACCTCCAGTGACAACTTCTTACTGCAAAGTTTGTGGCATCCAAGGTCACTTTGGTCATGAGTGCTCTTATAGTCCGCAAGATACCACGCAAATGGAACAAGTGAATGCTTTTCAACAGAGGCAACCCGATGACCCATATTCTTACTCATACAATCCAGGTTGGAGGAATCATCCAAATTCCTCATATCGGAGCAACAATGTTCAAAATCCTCAACCCCAACAACAATGTTCACAACCACAGTTCCATCCACCTCATCCACATGTTGCTAGGCCTCCATTCCCACAAGGAGCCTCACATAATTCTCCCCCGGGGTTTAATAGACCTCCACACCAAGGCTATCAACAACAACCTCCTCAGATTAATGCTACTCTAGAGCCTAACATGGGTGATCTGTACAAGCTCATAGCGAATATGCAGAAGACCTCAGAGATCGCTTAAAAGAATCACGATGAGAGCATAAAGGAGTTGAAGAATCAAAATAGAATGTTGGAGAACCAAGTTGCTCAACTCGCTGATACTTTGTCAAAAAGGCAACCGGGCAAACTTCCAGGGCAATCTACTTCATCTCAAGATCACACTAGAGAGAGTGCTTGTGCCATTGTTTTTCGGAGTGGTACTACATATGATGCCCCCTTGGTACCTACTGATTTTGGGGATCTCGAAAAGGGGAGAGAGCAGGCTAGAAGAAAGAAGGAAAGAGTCAAGGAGAAGGCTATTGATGATTCTCGCCCTTTTGTTCCCCGATTGCCATTTCCTCATCGACAATATAAGTCAAAGGGTGATCATCAGTCTGGTGAAGAGGCATATGTTGAAATTAAGACTGTGGATGTAGGGGTTGAAACCCCGGGTGCTGAGAATGAAATAGAAAAGAAGGAAAGCGACAAGGAGAAGGTTACTGATTCTCCCCCTTTTGCACCTACACTACCATATCCTCACCGAATGCAGAAAACAAAAGTTGATCAACAGTTCGGTAAGTTCTTGGCTATGGTCAAGAATCTTGAGGTAACGATTCCTTTCATTGATTTAATATCTCAGATTCCTATGTATGCAAAATATTTAAATGAATTAATCACTAAGAAAAGGGATCTTGGTGGTGTAGAGAGAGTGGCTCTAACTGAGGAGTGTAGTGCTATGTTACAAAACAAGTCTCCCCCTAAATTAAATGACCCCGGCAGTTTCTCCATCCCTTGTCATATAGGTGCTTTAATCATTGATAAGGCTCTATGTGATTTAGGTGCTAGTGTGTCCGTCATTCCCCTCTCTATTTATAAAAAGTTGAACATGGGAGAATTAAAATGTACCACCATTACTCTTCAAATGGCCGACCATTCTATTAAATACCCCTTAGGGGTTTTAGAAGACGTCCCCGTGAGAGTAGGTAAATTCTATATTCCTGTAGACTTTGTTGTGCTTGACATAGTAGAGGACACCCAGATTCCAATAATCTTAGGAAGACCATTCCTTCATACTGCGGGGGCAGTTATTGATGTTAAGAGAGGGAAGCTAACCTTGACTGTAGGGGATGACAAGGTGGTTTTTAACCTGTCTCATGTGATGAAAAGTCCAATGAAAGAAGTGTCTTGTTCTTTGAATACCTCTATTGCTAAGTTGCCTCATTCCAGTTCTAGAAATCTTTCAAATAATGCACTTGGCTTGAAAGGGTTTGCAGGTGATGATGATCCTGGAGATGCAGTTGATGCTAGTCCAAAAGTTGGAACAAGAGGTTCGGTACTCGATGGCACCGGGTTTGGTGCCCCTGATCGGTGAAGTTGTAAGTTTTTCCTTCCCCTCACTTTGGTTTTACTGTCGTGTTTTGTGCAGTGGGGACACTTCATCATTCTAGCTTGGGGGAGGGATATTCTATCCTTTATTGCTTTCTTAGTGTAATTTTATCGCTTTTGTAGGTGTTGTACGCTTTGTACCATCCATCAGGGGTGGGAGTTTACGTGCAACGAAAAAAATGTACTGCTTTCCTAGTGTTAATGTGAAGGAAATAGTGCCCTTGGTCCAAGTATGCATATAATATTAAGTCTAATAAATGCGGTTCAGTATTAATTAACAACTTAATAATTCAGTGAGATCAAGTGAGCTGAATGCCTGACTAGAGGCCACTTCAGTTCAAGTGGAATTAATTATATTAATCCACAACTTACTCTTGACTGAACCCGTAGGGTCACACAAATAGTACGTAAACGGATCAAGTATTTAATGGCATTAAATACTCCATCTATGGATATTCGGAATCGACGAATCTTGGTTTCAGTGGGAGCTGAGATCGTCACAAGCAAGAAATGAATACTCCGGAAACGATGATATTGCCGGAAACGGAAATATGGATCGTATCGGAAATATAAATATTATCCAAGTCGTAGATGTTGCCAGAAACGGAAACATGGTACGTATCGGAAAATATTATTGGAAATGGAAATATTACCGGAATCGGAAATATTGCCGGAAACGGAAATATTGTCAGAATCGGAAATATTATCGAAATCGGAAAATAATTCCGGAAACGAAAATATTAAATATTTGTTCGAAACGGAAATTAATTCCGGAATCGGAAATATTAAATATTATTCGTATCGGAAATGAATTCCAGAATCGGGAATTTAATCGGAAGCGTATCGTACGAATTAGCATCGGACGAGGCTTGCTAGACGAAGGCCCAGCACGAAGCCAGGCCGTCGCCCAGCAAGCCACACGCAACAAACACACGCCAAGCTCTACCAGGCCCAGCGAAAGGCCGGGTCCAGCCAAGCCTTGGCGCGCGCGCATAATGGGCTGCGGGCAAAGGGGCTGTGCGCCGTGCGTGGGCCGCGAGGCTTGCGCATGGGCGTGCGGCTCGTGCGTGCGTAAGTGTTTGTGTTCCTGTACGAATCCTAAAGCTATCGGGATTCTACATATTGATTAAATCCTAATCCTAATATGATTATATTTATTATTTAGAGTTCAAGTTGGATTCTAATTAATAAATTCAAATCCTAGTAGGATTATAATTCCTTTTCCATACCTCTATAAATAGGAGCCTAGGGTCATAATTTATAGAGACAATTGAAGTATTCAAAGGGTAAGTTTTTGAAAGAAAAATTCAGCCATACACTTGCACTAACCTAGCCGAAAATCTTAGCACCTTAAGGGCGATTCTAGTTGGTCAATCTTGAGGCGGATCCGGACGTACTGTGGACTATCTACGGAGGAAAGACACTTGGAGTCCTAAAGACTTGTTCTTGTTCGGTTCGGGCGCAGCTAGGGAGGGCACGCAACAAAGTGTATGCATCTAAACTATGCTAAATGATTATGTGTAAATAATATGCTTTCCTGGCTTTATGGTTTTTCCGCATGATTTATGTTTTGTCATATGAATCATAACCTAACAGTGGTATCACGAGCCTCTTATTATTTTCATAATCTAAATTGCATAACATGGTTAAATTTCACAAATTTGCAAGGAATTAAAAGGGGTGATTAATTTTCGTAATTGTTAATTAATTGCAAATTGCGTTTATTTAATTATATGTACGCAGTTTTTCGGCAGTTTCTTCGTTACTCATCCAAATCGAGTGATTTTTGTGTCAATTCCGCATGTAAAAGGCATTCTAAATTTTTTGGAAAAAGTAGTATTTTTCAGCCGAACCCAGAATTCCCAAATTCGAAGCCTAACTATGACTTTTCGGAGGTTTTAGTTTTTCGAACGCAAAAGTTTTTAAATTTAAGATGTTAAACTAAGTATTTGCGATTCTTGTTGATAAATCTTGAATTTTTGATTGACCTACAGTATATGTTTAACAAGTTTGAATGCCTAGCCTTGTTAATTATACAACCTAATTTGTAATTATGATTAATTTGTTGAAATTCGAATAACTTAGAATTAATTTGATTTTCATAATTAATTAATAGTTTAATTAGGTATCTATGATTAAAATCCACCATAAAAATTGTTAATTTATGTTAAATTTTTAATTTTTATGACCTAGATTTGAATCCATGTTAATCGGAAATTAATTGATTAATAAATTTTCGATTTTTCGCCCTAAAATTATGAAATTAATATGTTTTATTAATTTGTCATTAATTTTGAATTAAAAATTTTAAATTTTTATAAAAACGCTCATTAATGTTGCACGCACAAAGCAATGGAAGCTACGTGTTACCCTTAAGGGGTGTTGTATAGTGCGGGCACGCGACGACTAGCAAGGGAGCTCGTCGCCCGTGCGGTACGAATGCAACGAGCAACATAGCGCATGGCGCGCGCACGAGGCAAGGGAGCATGTGCGTGTGTGCCGTATGTGCTATACGATGAGCGAGGGCGACGATGCAAGGCACGAGCGACGAGCAAGACGCGTGTGGGCAGCGATGCTGCCGCGCCACAGCGCGCCTGGCTCGCCCAGCCAGCAAGCAGAACGCGCGAGCAGGGAGCGATCCCTCGCTCGGCGCGCGCTGGCCTGCGCAGCAACACGCGACACAACACAAGGCTGCGTGCAGTGTGGCCAGCTGTGGCGTGTGGCTGTGTGTGCTTTGTGCTACGATCAATCGAGCGGGGCGCGCTGCCTCGTAGCTTGATGGGGCTTGGGCGCAAGCCCAAAGTGCCTCGTCTTGCGACGATTGGTACGTTTTGATTTTAATTTTAATTTTCAGTTCGGAAACGATTTTAATTAATTTTAAAATTCGAAATTTAAATTGTTTTCTTGGATTTTAATTTGGAAAATTTGGTAATATTAATCCAACCTTTGACCGATTTTCTTTTATTAAGCCCACCTACGACATATTTTTTAATAATCCCACATTTATTACCCAGCAACTTTTATTGGGCCCAACATGTCATAAAACTGTTGTAAGCGGCATTATTTCTCTACATGGCAGTACTCTCTCTCGATATATTCAGTCATCATCATCAATTCATCACCATCTCGTTGACTTTTTCACCGATTACCGGCCACTTAAGCCCAATAAAAGTCGTCGGGTAGTAAAGGTGGGATTATTAAAAAATATGTCGTAGGTGGGATTAATAAAAGAAAATCGGCCAAAGGTTGGATTAATATTACCAAATTTTCCTTTTAATTTTGAATATTATAATTATTATAAATTTTATTTATACTAATTATTTTACTAAAGTTAAATCTTGAATTAATTTAAGTTCGTTTACTTCAACTGAAATAAATTAAATTAATGGATTCGATTATAAATTTATATGAGCTTTAAATTTTAATTAAATTTGTATGTTTCCGGTTAGACTAGAAATACATTTTTATGTTTAAAATTAGTAAAGCATATGAATTTATTGGTTTTAGTGGGAGCACTTTTAGTCATAAACTCTTGATTAGGTCTACAAATCCCTTAAGGTTAAACAACTTGATTAGAATTAATAAGGACTGAATAATTGGTAGATTATTGGTGCCCTTGATTAATTGCTGCAAATATTTATGTGATGCATAACGTGTTTTACTAACCAGCTATGTGGGCCATTCATGATAATGAATGGGTGAATGGTATATATTGTATATGTACTGTTTTGCAGGTTATGAAGTGACTAGTATGGCCCAAATAGGATAGAAAATATGGTCTGCGTACCATGAATTTGAATGTAATTGGTCTAAAGTACCAAAATTGTTTTTCAATTCAAATATGGTCTGCGTACCATCAAATAGTTGTAATTAGTTTAATTATAGCTTATCCTATTTGAAGAAAATGGCTCCTCCCACGGAGATTTTCAAGACGGACTTTGAAGTTGAAGCTTCAAGATGAAGTCGGGCCATACTAGATCACATTTATCTTATGCATGTTTTAAGTTATTTATTGCTTTTAAATATGTCTTAAATATGCATGAGATCAAAGCTTGATTATGTCGCATGATTAAGGATTTTAGTTCACTTAAAATCTAACCAACATAGTAAGAGCTTTAAGTTCCAAACTTAAAAATTGAGTTAAAAGGTGCCATGCCAAAATAACACTTACTTGGATATCCTTTCTTCATCGATCTTAGTAATAGTTTTCCGCCATAGCGAGGTGTTACTTATCGATACTAAAGGGGTAAGGTACACAAATAATTGTGAGTACATGTTAGTTTTGGTGAAACTCAACGACATAAGTAAGGAGTCCTTTTATGTCGTGGCAAAATCGATAGGTTTACCTAATAAGTTCTTAGACGTACCTATCAACCAAGAGTAGTTTCTAGACTATTAGCAAAAGGCTTTTGCTTACTTAAAAGATTTTAGAATTGAGTCTAAATACATAATGTGCTTAGTTCTTCAATGGATTTTAGGGTCTTGGAATCATTTTATTCACACCTGCCGGAACACATAACTCGAATAAAATGCTAATAACTTGTTTGAATTGCATGATTGCTTTAATTTCAAGTTATTATTCATGATAAATGTTTAGACTTTGCATGCTTCAATGTATGTTTTAATTATTGTTTATAATTAAATATCTTGCACTGTAGTAAACCCTTTTAGAAATGTAACAGTAAATTTCCTCGATTGGTAGTGAATCCAAGAACGATTCACGGAAATAAGAGAAAATGAGCAATTTAAAATATACGTTTCTTATAGCGACTTTTATGGTTGTTTTTGAGTATCAAAATTGAATGGCAAACCAATTGGTGCTTGTGAAATCAAAATACAATGTAGTTTTGAGATCATAAAGCATTGAGTTTAAACGCTCAGCTTTACCAATGGTTAACAACCTAAAATCTTTTTCCATTTAATTCTCGAATGAGTCTAGTCCCTAGACATTCGAATAGATCGATGCTTAGAGAACTTTAGAAGCTTCTGGTAAGATCATCTAGTTGAAACAAAATATTCAACATAAATTAAAATGGTAAAGAACCTTGTTGGTGACATTGGACATGTCTAAACAAAGTATAAAAGTCAACAATGGAGAATTCAATTCTAAAGGCTGTTAGAAAGGGTACAAGAAATAGGAAAAACAAGGAACAAACGAAAGGAATTTACGATTCCGTTTCCACCTATAAGTTTATGTTTAAAGAGAAGTGACCTAGCAATCAAACTTCCTTGGTATCATATACCGCTTGAGGTTCTTACTTCGGAAAAAACTCAAACAATGGAAGCTAGGCTACACTAATGGCCTACAAGTGGGAAATGAAGCATGGCAATGCTACATTAGTTGTAGGGTCATCTAGTTTGTTTTAAGTCCTTTCAAAGGCTGGAACTTAATGGCTATTTTGTTCCATAATCAGCATACCTAAATTTCTGCTTCAAACACAGAAAGACTCACATTCAGAAAAACAAAAACAATGTGTGTTTGTTTGTTTATTTGAATGAAATGGTCATTTACGGGTTAAGTCAATATGCTTGATTAAAACAAACAACTCTTTAAATAAAAACTTTACTAGGTTCAAATCAACCCCTTGATTTGAGTTCCACTAATCTTTGGCATTGTTGCTTAGACCATATCAACAAGTTAACATTCATAAGCTCTATTTCGATGGACTTTTGAAAGTTGATTAATTTCTAGATCAATTCAACACAAGCTAGTCTTACTTGTTGAAAGTAACAAAAAATATGAACTATTGTTAGAACGCCTAGACAATAGAGTTCAAAGCTAAAGAAAGGTTTTATAACTTTATTATTTGACACATGTTTGAGTGAATATAGGTTTATTTACTCAATGTGATATAAGTTTGAATCTGTTTGACTAGTTCAAAGATTCAGAAGTATAAATCCCACTTGGTAAGAAATCATAAAGATCTAGGATAGATCATGTTAATGATTGCTTGAGACCAATAATGATCATCAATGATTGTGTGTTGTAATTTCACAATCTAGCTCCATGAGATATGGAATATCTAAGTGGAATGATCGAAGTCAATTAGTACTTGATTCGATCAATGATGAATCATAAAGACTTTTCCTATAATTTCTAAAACAACATGCTCAACTACCACCAAACTAAACCAAATTCGTCAAAGCTATTGAAAAGTAACTTCAGAATATCTTTTCATAATATATCTAAAGAGTTCCTAAACTCAGTGGGAGCTTAGTGTTTGTTATTCAACAAACTAAGGCCCAAGTTTAGATATATGTTTCATTGTGATTTATTCAAATGAGACACAAGGGTATTGTTTCTACCACGAATTTTTGAGAACATAATGTTTGTTTGCTCGAAATAATGTCCTTTTGGAGATTCGTTTCCAAAATGACAAGTGGGTGAAAATAGACCTCGAAAGTCTTCGAGGCGAACAACAAACATAAACGGACATTCAGGAGGCTTTTCGAAGTTCTTTAGAAAATTCGAACATGTATTCTTTAAGGACTTTAGAAGTGGCTTTAAAGAATAAGCATCTCTTAGAAGACTTTACAACTGCTTCAAGGAGAACAGAATATTCAAAGGACTTTCAAGTGGCTATTGATATTCTATTTGTTTGATGTTCTATACCCAAGTAGGCATAGAGTTCAAGTCACTGAAACTATGAGATTCTTCTATTAGATAGTAAAGAATCATGGAGTTCAGGTCACTGAAGCTATGCGATTCTTCTATTAGATAGAAACCTACAACTTGCAGTCAAACTATTATCATGTAGATTAATAAGTTTGTGACCTGTAAGAATGCTATGACGAAACCCGGATTCCCTGAAATGGTTAAAGGCCATATATAGACTCAAATGTTTTAGATGGTTAAAGGCCATAAAACATAACCAATGTTTTGATGACAAAATTGAAATTTTGTTGAGTTGCAAGAATGGGTTAACACCTATTGGTTGCAAATTGGTTTTAAGGATAAAAACCATCGAACATGGAATTGTGTTCACACACAAAGCTAGATTAGTTGCTAAAGGTTACAAGCAAAATTCACGGTGTGGATTGTGTTGAAACCTCATGCATAATCGTAATGCTCAAGTCTATAATTCAAGCAATGATTGCATATTGGTACATATGGCAATTGGATGACAAAAACATCTTCCTCAGTCAAATGTTGGAAGAAACTATGCATGTCATAGGATATGTGGATCCAAATAAGTACTTGAAAGCAAAAGCTAGCTTATGAAATCTAAGTACAGATTTAAGCAAGCAATTGGGAATTGGAATTGTATTTTAGTGAAGCTAATAAGTATTTTAGTTTCATAAAATATACATGATTCTTATAAATATATAAGAAGTTTAGTGGGAGTACGTAAAACTTAATTGGTCCTATGTGTATCATACACATATCTCTATATTGTGAAATAAAATTCAAATGCTAATAACTTAGGTTTGAAATTATTCATCAATGATGGACCAAGGCGAAACTTAGTACATACTGGGTATTAAGATCTATTTACAAAGATCTTATGATATTGTTTTGGATTAAGTAATGGCATTTACTAAATCAAACACGAAAGACTCCATTGGAGATATTCGATCCATATGAATAAATCTAAGTAATGAATGTTTAAACTATGTATAAGCATTTACTAAGTTAAACATCAAAGGATCTAAGTGAGATTCTTAACCTATATTATATATCAAAGAATTTAGCTGGATTCAGTATCTACTGAAATTGAATGAGCTAAAGTTATATGAATAGAATTCAATTGGGAATTATTCTGCAAAAGAATTTATCATGTATGATATAATATGAGGATCGCCAAAAACGTATCGTATGACTTTAGGCATGACGAACATATACCAATCTCTACTGATCTAAGTGAAGATCAACTAGATTGAGATCAAGAAAAACTTATGGTACTTGAAAAGGTACACAAGAGTAGTTCTTGATTCAAGAAAATAAAGATATGCTAAATATTGATGCTACACGCATAAACACTGGCAAAGGATCAAGCAAGATTCCTTTGGAGTTAACCATTGACAAGGACGAGCTACAGAGCATCGTGTTTTGAAATGGCAACATGGATTTGAGACCATGAATTGTTGCGTGGAAAATTAAATATTAATTTCTATGTTCTGAGATACAGATGGAAAGTCTTCCACATATCTGTGAACTGCTTGGATAAGTAATTCCAAATAAAGCATCACTAGCAACCTATAAAGTTGAAGTAAAAATACTTATTGCCTAAGAAGCAATAAAACAGGGTTGTTTATGTTAAAGAGTTCTTCACCGAACTTGGGTAGATCACATGTCTGCTGGCTTGATGGTTCTTCATTGAAAAATACGTAGAACCACTCTTGAAGCAAGAAAAGACTAGATCACAAAATAGACATACTCAAAAGATCTTATCATCTATCTCGAAGAACATTCGATGAAAAGGATATTAAGATTGGCAAAGCATGATAACTAAACCTATGCAACAAGTGAGAAGAAACACTCACATTGTAGCACTGGAAATCAAGCATAGCTTTGAATTCCATGAACTGTTTTAAAAATGGGTTTGAGGCCCATGGTTGTAAAACATTGGGGTTGAACATTTATCATATATGAAATGTATTTTCATATTCCATTTAATCTTGGTTTAGTATTAAATGATGAGTCCCTTCAATTTGACAATATATTCAAGATAGACTGTCAGGACCAGTCCTGTGACTAAGAAATGTCTATCAAGTGAACTTGAATGTCAAAGGTTGAAAATGGTCCCTGGTCGGAGTTTTCTATAAAATTGGACGCATAGAAAACGTTAGACGACTAGAATGCAAGATGACTAGTAGTTTCGTTTCTTGAACTATGTGGACATGGCAATGACAAAATCATTTGCATAGATACTTACTTTGGGAAGACTAGTATCGGATAGACCTATGAAACTTTACTGTAAGAGATGAAAATCTGTCATAAGTAAATTTCATTAAAATTATTAGACACTAAATCCTCAATACCTGAGTGATTTGAGATTACTTGTTTGAGAACTGGTTGCTTTGACGTTGACCAACCGTCGCACCGTAAAAGGAGGCTATAAAGGCAACGCTCAGGTAATCACCTATCAAACGAAGTCTAATCTCAAGATCGCAAGATTGGGATTGTCCTCCCATAAATCGGGATGATATGCTTAAAAGTTGTACAAGGCCACTCGGAGAGCTAGAAACTGTAAAATGCATGGCCGTGCTCAGATGAATCATAGGTTATGATTATCTGTTTATTTGATCAGTTGAACTATGAAACCGAGAAACACCTCTGGACATAATAAGGATGACAGCTCTTACCTTATGTTCAAGAGCAAGCATCGAGCGACAAAGGAATTAGGTAAATGCACACTTGTCCCTAAGGACAAGTGGGAGACTGAAGGAAATAGTGCCCTTGGTCCAAGTATGCATATAATATTAAGTCTAATAAATGCGGTTCAGTATTAATTGACAAGTTAATAATTCAGTGAGATCAAGTGAGCTGAATGCCTGACTAGAGGCCGCTTCAGTTCAAGTGGTATTAATTATATTAATCCACAGCTTACTCTTGACTGAACCCGTAGGGTCACACAAATAGTACGTAAACGGATCAAGTATTTAATGGCATTAAATACTCCATCTATGGATATTCGGAATCGACGAATCTTGGTTTCAGTGGGAGCTGAGATCGTCACAAGCAAGAAATGAATACTCCGGAAACGGTGATATTGTCGGAAACGGAAATATGGATCGTATCGAAAATATAAATATTATCCAAGTCGTAGATGTTGCCGGAAACGGAAACATGGTACGTATCGGAAAATATTATTGGAAATGGAAATATTACCGGAATCGGAAATATTGCCGGAAACGGAAATATTGTTAGAATCGGAAATATTATCGAAATCGGAAAATAATTCCGGAAACGGAAATATAAAATATTTGTTCGAAACGGAAATTAATTCCGGAATCGGAAATATTAAATATTATTCGTATCGGAAATGAATTCCGGAATCGGGAATTTAATCGGAAGCGTATCGTACGAATTAGCATCGGACGAGGCTTGCTAGACGAAGGCCCAACACGAAGCCAGGCCGTCGCCTAGCAAGCCACACGCAACAAACACACCCCAAGCTTGACCAGGCCCAACGCAAGGCCAGGCCAAGCCAAGCCTTGGCGCGCGCGCATAATGGGCTGCGGGCAAAGGGGTTGTGCGCCGTGCGTGGGCCGCGAGGCTTGCGCATGGGCGTGCGGCTCGTGCGTGCGTAAGTGTTTGTGTTCCTATACGAATCCTAAAGCTATCGGGATTCTACATATTGATTAAATCCTAAACCTAATAAGATTATATTTATTATTTAGAGTTCAAGTTGGATTCTAATTAATAAATCCAAATCCTAGTAGGATTATAATTCCTTTTCCATACCTCTATAAATAGGATCCTAGGGTCATAATTTATAGAGACAATTGAAGTATTCAAAGGGTAAGTTTTTGAATGAAAAATTCAGCCATACACTTGCACTAACCTAGCCGAAAATCCTAGCACCTTAAGGGCGATTCTAGTTGGTCAATCTTGAGGCGGATCCGGACGTACTGTGGACTATCTACGGAGGGACGACACTTGGAGTCCTAAAGACTTGTTCTTGTTCGGTTCGGGCGCAGCTAGGGAGGGCACGCAACAAAGTGTATGCATCTAAACTATGCTAAATGATTATGTCTAAATAATATGCTTTCTTGGCTTTATGGTTTTTCCGCATGATTTATGTTTTGTCATATGAATCATAACCTAACATACTGTTTAATTTAGTTGCATTTTTTGCATTCATATGTCTTTATACCCTGCATTGTGCAATTGACTTTCAAACTATGTTCGGGCTTTATTTGACTCTCTTTAGCTTCTTTTGAACTTAGTTATGATTCTGAAATTCAGTCGGTCATGTTATACATTGATAACTGCTTGGCATTGTGTGAACCAATTGAATGGTATGCGGTAAGATGTTGGTCTCGTGTCAAGAATAGCTAGCCAATTATCTTGCAGGTCACCTTACTATGTGTTTGTGTGATTGATGTGACTTGTGATCGTATGACTTTGGCTTGAGATTCATTAGTAGCTTAGTTGCAACTCACGCATGCCGCGTATGACAGAGGCCATTCTCTTAGGAAGCCTTCAGACGAATTTAGAAACATCAGTTCCTGCCTTTCATACCCATGTTGTAGCCTTGTCCGTTTATTGTTTTAACTCCACAAAATTGAGCCCTATTAGCCCCGTTGGTTACTTGTCCCAAGTCTAGCTTGGGGGAGCTTCGGTGTTCGTAATGGTTTCGTTGATGTTGATTGATTGGCATACTAAGCCAATAGTTCGTGGTTCGAGGCTATGGTTGGATATGTGGTCTGGAGATGGTGCATATTATTGTTGGCACCCAAGCTTGTAACAGTTATGTACTTTCGATTTCATTATTTAGTTTCATTTTTCATAAAAAAAAAAAAAAAAATCAAAATCAGCTTAATTCAATTCTCTCTCTCTCATGGTGAATGGCGCACGATAAGGGTTTCTGCTATCCTGCACTACGTCCTTTGATGGGGAGGAAGAAGAAGGCAACGACGGTCTCGAAGCCAGGAAATAATGGAGTTTCTTCTCCTGATATTGGTACTCATGATTCTGCTACTCAAGCGTCTAACTTGGAACCCACGCAACAACTCACGTATGCTATGGTGGAGGAGCTGCTTGCTGAACCAACCTCCATTGCTGACCCGAAATTAGTTCACCCCAGTGCTGGACCAGTTTCAATCAGGCTACAAGAGGTAATTCGTGAACACCATGATTCGCTTTTCACTGCTGCTAAATGCCAATCTGCTAGATTAAATCGTACTGGAATAATGGGTGTTATTCCAGAAATTGGAAGTCCTGTTAGATCTGATTCTGCGCATACTGTAAGTAGGAGATTGCAGATGGGGGGTGAAAATGGTGATGCTAATCCACAGAAACCTCCTGAAACTTGGTCTAGTATTCTTAAGGGTAGCTCTCTCGCCACTAAAGGTCTAGCTCTCTCATATGTTGCTCCTGTGACCATTGAAGGGAAATCTGTTGCCCAATTGCAGGCTGATGAACAGGACAAGTATAATGCTCACTGGGCTACTGCTGTAGTATTGTTTGATTTAGGGGAAACACCCACTATTGCTTCTGTAATGCGATTTATTGCTAAGGATTGGAACCAAGTGGCCACCCCTACTGTGTATTTACATGATGAAGGGTATTTCTTAGTGAAATTTTCTTCTATGGAGGACAGGAATGAGATTCTCTATGCAGGGCCTCATTTCTTCTATGGAAAACCAGCTATCATTAAGCCATGGTCTGCTACATTTAAGTTTCATGCTGAAGTGTTGAAGGTTATCCCTCTCTGGGTTAGGTTCCCTAATTTGCCACTCAATTGTTGGGGGACAGATTCTCTTAGCAGGATGAGTAGTGTGATTGGTGTGCCTCTCTATGCTGATGAATGTACCTCACAACAACTTCGGCTTTCTTTTGCTAGGGTGCTTGTGGAGGTTGATGTCACCAGACCTTTACCTAGTAGTATTGTTGTGGTTGATGCTTCAGGGGAGGAATTTATGCAGAGTGTTACTTATGATTGGAGACCACCTTATTGCAAGGTGTGTTGTATGGTAGGGCATAATTGTGAAACCAAAGCTGGAGTGTTAAAGAAAACTGCTGTACCAGTGAAGAAGGTGACAAAGAAATGGGTCCCTAAAAAACAGCAACCAGTGGTGGTTCAGTCCACTCAGGCTCAAGTAGTTCCTACTCAGGCCACACCAGTTGGCACTTCTAGTGTGATTCACTCAGATGATGATGCAGGTTGGAGAGTTGACTCTAGAAGGGTGAAACACAGAGAGGAGAGGGTTCCTCCCTCTACTACTCCTGTTCAGAATGTGTTTGGAGTGCTGACTCAAACACACCATGAAACTCATGATGAGGAGTTAGATGAAGAGGAGGGAGATGGGGGTCAGTTTGGTGATCATTCCTCCCCAGGATGATCATCTGTACTTGGAATATAAGGGGTCTAAATGACCCTATTAAAACAAGGAAGCTGAAATCTTTCTTGTTAGAGAATAATGTTGATGTTATAGGTGTGTTGGAGACAAGGGTTAAGAAGAACAATGCTGATAAGATAAGACAAAAACTAGGCAATTGCTGGAGTTGGGTTTGTAACTCTAGCTGTAATCCCTGAGGTAGAGTGTGGTTAGGCTGGAGAATGATGAATGTTACTGTAAAAATTCTGGATGTTCATGAGCAATTCATTCATGGTGAAATTTTAGATAACAGAGGGAGGTTTGTGTGTTATTTTACTACAGTTTATGGTCTGCATACTGTAGAAACTAGGAAACCTTTATGGGCTTCTCTTGCTGGTATTGCTGCCACAGTTAGTCATGCTCCTTGGTTGATTCAAGGAGATTTTAATGCTGTTTTGGGCTGTCAAGACAGAATGAATGGGGTGGATGTTAGTAGATATGAAACACAAGATTTTTCTGATTTCTTGTTCCAAACTGGTGTTGGGGAATTAAGAAGTACAGGGCATTATTTCTCTTGGAGCAATAAGGGGTTAGGAGATGCTAGAGTGGTTAGTAGGATTGATAGGGCCTTGGGTAATAGCTGTTGGATGATGCAGTTTGGTCATTTGGCAGTTGATTACTTAAATTGTTCTATTTCAGACCATTCTCCTTTACTGCTTAAAGTTGGTAGTGATCAACAGAGTGGAGGTAGACCTTTCGGGTTTTTCAATTAACTAGCTCAGCATTCACAATTTGAGAAACTGGTGCAACAAGATTGGTCAAAGCCTATTCAGGGTAACCCTCTCAGTAGAATTTGGTTTAAGTTAAAGAGACTTAAACTACAACTCAAACTTTTGCATAAGGAGGAATTTGCAGGTATTGAATCCAGAATTCAACAATCTCAGCAAGAGCTAGATCATGTTCAAGGGAAATTACAAGTGGATTCTGCTGATTTATTGCTGCAAGTGGAGGAAAAAAGACTAACTGATAAGCTTAGAAAATGGCTGTCAGTTGAGGAGTCTGCTTTAAAACAGAAGTCCAGAATTTTATGGCTCTCTAATGGTGACTCTAACACCAAATTTTTCTTTGCTTCTGTGAAGCAAAGAAGAAATATGAACAGAATCTCAATGCTATATGATGATCAAGGAACACAATTGATTGAGCCTGATGAAATAAGTAAAGAGATCCATTTATTTTACAAGAAGTTGTTAGGGTCTGCTGCTGCTGTGTTACCAAAAGCTGATATTCCCATTTTGAGAGCTGGTCCTAGATTATCAAATGAAGCTGCTATGGCTCTGTGTTGTCCTATTACTAACTCTGAAATTGATGTTGCACTTCACTCAATTGATGATAGCAAAGCTCCAGGTTTAGATGGATACAATGCTGTTTTCTTCAAGAAGTGCTGGCATATAATCAAAGAGGAAATGTATGATGCAGTCAAGTTTTTCTTCTCTCATAGGCAGTGCCTAAAGTGCCAAATGCTTCTCAGGTGAAGGATTTTCGACCTATAGCCTGCTGTACTATGGTATACAAGATCATCTCCAAAATTCTGACTATTAGGCTTCAAAAAGTGATTCCAGAAGTTGTAAGTGAGTGCCAATCTGGTTTTATCCTAGGTAGATATATTGCTGACAATATTCTACTTGCTACAGAGCTAATCAAAGGCTATGGAAGGGCTCATCTCTCCCCTAGGTGTGTGCTAAAGGTTGATCTGAAAAAAGCATATGATTCAGTTGAGTGGAGCTATCTTAATACAGTGTTGCAAGAGCTTGGTTTTCCTGAACTGTTTGTGCAATGGATTATGGCCTGTGTTACTACAGTGTCCTACTTAATCCTCATTAATGGGAAACCTAATAAACCTTTCCAGGCTAAGAAAGGTTTGAGGCAAGGGGATCCCCTCTCCCCTTTCCTTTTTTCTATTGGGATGGAATATCTGACTAGGTGTATGCAGCAATTACAGGTTTCTCCAGATTTTAATTTTCATCCTAAGTGTGAGAGGCTTAACATCACTTACTTGATGTTTGCAGATGACTTACTGTTATTTGCAAGAGCTGATATGATCTTAGTTAAAATGCTCCTTGCTTCTTTTCATAAGTTCTCTTCTGCCTCTGGTTTGGAAGCAAATATGAACAAGAGCAATATCTACTTTGGTGGCATCCTGGACACAGAGAAACAGCTGATTCTGAATGCTACTGCTATCCCTGAGGGATCTCTTCCCTTTAGATATTTGGGAGTCCCACTGTCATCCAAGAAACTGAACTATCATCAATGTAAGCCATTGGTGGATAAGATCCTTGCCAGAGCTACTATTTGGTCTGCTAAATTCCTCTCCTATGCTGGCAGATTGTTATTGATAAAAACTATCTTATTTGGGATGCAAACTTTCTGGTGCCAAATTTTCATCCTCCCTAAAAAGATTATAAAAGAAGTTGAAGGTTTCTGTAGGGTTTTTCTTTGGACTGGTAGTACTGCTAACTCAAAAAAGGCCTTGGTTGCTTGGGAAAAGATGTACCTACGTAAAACAGCTGGTGGTTGGAACTTGAAAAACATCACAGTATGGAATAAAGTGGCTATTGGTAAGCTCCTTTGGGCTTTGGCTTTTAAGAAAGATAAACTGTGGGTTCAGTGGGTAGACAAGTACTATATGAAAGGTCAGGATCCATTGACTTGTAATGTTCCTAATACTTGTTCTTGGGCTTTGAAGAAGATTTTGGGTTGCAGAACCTTTATTCAGCAGATTGGTGGGTGGAGCAATTCTACTCATAATGGCAAATACTCTATCAGTAAAGTTTATAGAGGGCTGCAAGGTGATCATACTAAAGTTCCTTGGAGGAGAGTGATTTATAATAATCATGCAAGCCCTAGAAGTATTTTCATCACTTGGCTAGCTGTTCTTAACAGATTATATACTGCTGACAGAATTCAGGATTGGGGTATCAATTATAGTGATGTGTGTGTTCTTTGCAATTCTGGGAAGGAAACTGTTGAGCACCTGTTCTTTGGGTGCCTATTTTCTGCTGATATTTAGCAGAGAGTTTTGAGAAGCATTGGGATCTCTAGAAGAGGGAATGGCTTTGCTAGTGAGCTAAATGCAGTTGTTAAGAGGAGCAGGAAGACTAGTGGTTGCTCTGTGCTTTATGTCATGTGCTTCACTGAGACTGTTTATCATATCTGGCTTGCTCGAAATGCTGTTGTTTTTAGACAGACTAGGAGATCTATTGATAGTATTGTTAAAGACATTCTCTTTAGAGTGTGCTGCAGATGCTCTGATGATCTTAGAAGTAGAGTAGAGTATGTTTAGTAGCTGCTGTTGTAGCTATTTGAGCTGTTGCTTGTTGTAGCTCTTTCTGTTGCTGGTGTTTTGTAGGTTGTAATATCTGCTCTACCCCTTGAGGTTTCTCAAGGATTTGGTTATTAATATATCCCATTATTAATTGCCAAAAAAAATATAGAAAAAAAAAGAAAAAAAAAGAAAAAAAAGGAGAAAAATCAAAGAAAAATAAAAAAATATATGTTTTTCGTTTTTGTATGTAGTTTGAAAGCAGGTAAAGGGGAATGAAGAAAGATCATTGACATTATATTATGTTTTTCCCCTTGGTTATAACTTGGTTGATTGTTCGGGTTTCATGGTTCGATGGAGTTGGATTTTCGGCATTATCACGCCGACGCATATAGTTCACATTTTCTCCCCAAGTTGGACCTTACTCTCACTTTTTCCCAAATTATACCCTACCCTTTATTTTCACCTAGCCCCATTACAAGCTTATTATAAAGACCTCTTGATCGGCATGTTTGTTTTGTGATTGAATGAAAATCGTTTCTTGCTATTGTCATCTTACCCCATGTTGCATCATATATTTATATTCTACAAGGTATGCGGCGACGACTAGCTTGATTGAGAATAATTTGTGGCTAAGATTGGTTGTTTCAATTGTGGATCATGATGCTTTCTGGTTCTATTTGTATCCGAGCTAGATTTCTGTCTCAATAACTCTGTTTGATTGTTTGCTCGAGAGTTAGGTTGGTCTTACCATGGTTTTATGAAAGTCATCTGCGTCTCATTTCTCTGTCTTCGGTCTAGTGTTTCTTGGTGACAAGCAACAGTTTAGCTTGGGGGAATTTGATGAATCATATTTATATAGGGTACTCTAGGTTCATTTAGGTTGCATTTCTAGGCATTTGTCTCATTTTAGTTGCATTTAGAGTCATAATTGCATAAGTCGTCGTTATTGTACTCTTTACGCTCCGTTTGTGATTTCTTTGATATTTCAGGTGATTTTAAATCATTTGGGTGCTTTCGGAGTGTTTGGAGGTGGATCGAATGATCACCGGATGGTTTGAGTCGGAGACGAAGTGTTTGATCGGAGAATTGAGCTTTCCGGGGATGATTAGCTCGATGTATCGCTTGTGCATAGCCTCGCAAGATCCCTCGTTGGCTCGTAAGATCTCTCGTTGGCTCGCTACATCTATCGTCGTGCCTCATCGCTTCATGGTTGCTTGCTTCACTAGGCCAGCGAGGGATGGTGCGCGAGATCCCTCGCTGCCTCGTTGCTCTGTTGCTTGTCTTGCTGCACTTCACTAGGCCAGCGAGGGATGGCTCGCTAGCTCCCTCGCTGCCTCGTTGCTCGTCGCCTTGGCCTGCTATGCATCTCACTAGGCCAGCGAGGGATGGCTCGCTAGCTCCCTCGCTGCCTCGTTGCTCGTCGCCTTGGCTTGCTATGCATCTCACTAGGCCAGCGAGGGATGGCTCGCTAGCTCCCTCGCTGCCTCGTTGCTCGTCGCCTTGGCTTGCTGCACTTCACTCGGCCAGCGAGGGATGGCTCGCTAGCTCCCTCGCTGCCTTGCCTCGCCCCTTGCTCTACATTTCTACATTACATTGGGCCAGCGAGGGATGGTGCGCGAGATCCCTCGCTGCCCATGCCTCGCCATCTCTCTTGCTGTAGACGCGGCTCGTGCTCGGGTTTGGCTGCCACGTCATCGCTCCATCGACCAATCATCGACAACTTTTATTTTTATTTTCTTATTTATTTATTTATTTTATTCTAGAAAATAGGAGCATATAAATACTCAAGGGAACTAATTTATTTCCCTCATGCTATTATTTCCTTAGAATTCTTTTGAACGCTTAGTTTTATTTTTCTCTCTTCACATTATTGAGCCCTAGTTCATTCCATTCAATTAATCAATATAGAGGTATTTTCATAATTCTTCTTGCTTTTCTTGCTTTGAATTATCGTTTCTTATTATTGTTCATTATGAAATTCATTGTTAATTCATATTTCATGCTTGTTAATTCAATTATGAGCGAGTAGTTTTATTCTAGGGCTAAGTAAGGGAAGCCATGTTTATACCATGATTGATATGCATTAAAGTTTGTTAATTTATAGATTATTGCTTGAGTGATTCCTATTGATTTGTTTTAATTGTTGATTCATGTAATTGGCCAATATCGTGGATTGATTATCTAGCAAATAGGAATTAGAATTGAAAAATCATATTCTTAGAGGCTTTGTGCAATTGGCAATTCTGATTATGTTAGCGACCGTACTGCATATGTTGGATTGAAAGTGTTAAGACCCGACCGTAGGATTAACATATACTTTAAGTACCCGGCCTAGCCTATTCATTGTCGAATTGATTTGTGTTCTTGGATTGGTATAAGCATGGTGAACCGAACAGACGCCCTAGACCTTTAATTCATCGATAAATTACGCATTTTTATTATTGCTTTAGTTTTACTAGTTAATACTCAAAATCAACTTTCGTTTACTTAAATAGTTTCTTTAATTGGGCAAAAACTAATAGAACTTGTCTCCCTGTGGGATCGACTCGTATTTGCTAAGTAGCTGCTAACAACAGATCGACACCGTGCACTTGCGGTATCACTTTTTAATTCAGCAATACCTTTCCTTGGTTCTTTTGATCGACAAAACCCTCCGGTTGTGTCATAAACACAGTCTCTTCAAGAATACCATTCAAGAAGGCATTCTTGACATCCATTTTCCATATTTCATAGTCATGAAAAGCGACAATCGCAAGGATTATCCGAATAGACTTAAGCATCGTGACTGGAGAAAATGTTTCATCGTAGTCAACGCCGTGAACTTGCCTGTAACCTTTTGCTACCAATCTAGCCTTGTATATGTATACAATTCCATCTTTGTCTTTTTTCAACTTGAAGACCCATTTGCATCCGATAGGTGTGAACCCATCCGGCAAATCAACCAAATCCCAGACTTGATTTTCAGATATGGAGTCAATTTCAGATTGCATGGCCTCTAACCATTTAGTGGAGCTTGGGCTCGTCATAGCTTTCTTGTAAGTCATAGGTTCATCACTATCCAATATGAGAACGTCTAAGTTTTCAGTCAAGAGGACGCATGTCCATCTGTCCGGCTGAATAATAGTTCTACTTGACCTACGAGGGGCAACAACGTTTTGAGAAACTACTCCCACTGGCTCTTCTAAAGACCTTGGAGGTTCATCAACCTGAAATGCTTCTAAAGAGTTCTGAGTTCGTTGTTCGTCTCGAATCTCTTCGAGGTCTATTATTCTCCTACTTGTCAATTTGGAAATATGATTTCTTCGAGGTCTATTATTCTCCTACTTGTCAATTTGAGAAATAATACCCCATAGTTTCTTTTGGATACCCAACGAAGAAACATTTGTCAGATTTACGTTGTAGCTTGTCCGAAATTAATCGCTTGACATATGCTTCGCAACCCCAAATCTTCAGAAAATACAACTTTGGAAGTTTCCCAGTCCATAATCCGTATGGAGTCTTTTCAACAGCTTTTGACGGAGCACGATTCAGTGTGAGTGCTATAGTTTGCAACGCATGTCCTCAGAACTGTAAAGGAAGTTCGGCCTGACCCATCATTGACCTGACCATATCTAGTAAGGTCCTGTTTCTCCGTTCCGACACTCCATTCCATTGAGGTGTCCCGGGAGCAGTCAATTCAGAAAGAATACCGCATTCTTTTAGATGGTCATGAAACTCGTGGCTAAGATATTCACCTCCTCGATCCGATCTTAGAGCTTTGATTTTCTTGCCATGTTGATTCTCTACTTCATTTTGAAATTCTCTAAATTTCTCAAACGATTCAGACTTGTGCTTTATTAACTAAATATAGCCATATCTAATGAAGTCGTCCGTAAATATTATGAAATAGCTGAACTCACCTCTAGCTTTCGTACTCATAGGACCACATACGTCCGTATGTATTAGCCCTAGTAGTTCGCTTGCTCTTTCTCCCACCTTTGAGAAAGGTTGCTTTGTCATTTTGCCAAGTAAACAAGATTCGCATTGATCAATCTTCTCTAAGTCGAATGATTCTAGAATTCCTTTCCGTTGAAGTAATTCCATGCGCTTTATGTTTATATGGCCTAATCGACAATGCCACAGAAATGTGAGATCCGAATCACCAGTTTTAGCCTTTTTGGTATTTATGTTATAAATGTTTTTTCTCGTATCTAGCACATAAAGACCGTTTTCTTGTTGTGCTGAGCCATAAAACATTCCATTCAAAGAAAAAGAACAACTATTTTCTTTAAATTGAAAACTAAAACCATTAGAATCCAAACTTGAAACGGAAATGATGTTTCTGGTGATACTAGGAACATAGTAACAGTTTTCTAGTTCCAAAACAAACCCACTAGGCAAAGAAATAAAATAAGATCCTACGGCTAATGCAGCAATCCGTGCTCCATTTCCCACGCGTAGATCCATCTCGCCTTTATCAAGCTTTCTACTTCTCCTTAGTCCCTGCGAATTAGAACATAAGTGTGAGCCACAACCAGTATCTAATACCCAAGAAGTAGAATTAGCAAGATTACAATGTATAACATATGTACCTGAAGTAGAAGCAATGTTCCCGTTCTTCTCATCTTCCTTCTTCTTCAAGCAATCCCTCTTCCAATGCCCCTTCTTCTTAAAGTAGAAGCATTCAGAGTTGGCAGGAGAACGATTCACCCTCTTCTGTTTACCAGAACTGGTGCCGTTGGACTTGGATGAGGGCGTAGCCTTGCCATTACCCTTCTTACTCTTATTCTTGCCTGATTTCTTGAAGTTCTTGCCCTTACGCACCATAAGCATATCATGCTTATTCTCTTGCTTGAGCGTCTTTTCAGCGATTTTCAGCATACCGTGAAGCTCAGTAAGAGATTTCTCCATGCTGTTCATGTTGTAATTCAACTTGAACTGATCATATCCATTATGAAGCGAATGGAGAATGATGTCAACAGCCACTTTATTTAAGACGTCAGAATCTAGAGCTCTGATGTTTCAAAGAGTCCAATCATTTTAAGAACATGTGGGCTCACTGGTTCTCCTTTCTTGAGCTTAGTCTCAAGGATCAACCTCTGAGTCTCGAATCTTTCGATTCTGGCTTGGTCCTGAAACATGTTCTTCAACTCCGAGATGATTTGGTAAGCATCCGAGTTAATGAACGTTTTCTGAAGTTCAGGACTCATGGATGCAAGCATCACACATTTGACATCCCTGTTGGCCTGAATCCAACGATTAAGGGCAGCTTGAGTTACCTCCGGCCCAGCCTCTTCCGGTAACTCTTCCTCAAGGACATATTCCTTTTCCTCATGCATAAGAACTATTTGTAAGTTCCTTTGCCAGTCGAGGAAATTGTTTCCATTCAACTTCTCTTTGTCGAGAATTGAACCCATTCAATATCTCGTTAGCCCAAATTAATGCAAATATACGAAGCCCAACGAAATAAACAATTTTCAACGAAAAAAGTCCGATTACGTAGTTGGGCTTGGCTTGCGCCCAGCCCAATCCCTTGCGTGTGGCCTATGAGGTGCACGAGCAAGCTCGCACACCCCCAGGTCTTCGCGTGCGCGCGTGCCCGCAGTTATCGCTGCCCCTGCGCTGCGTGTTGTGCGTCGCTGCGCTGGACGTCACAGAGCCTTGTGCCTTGCTTCGTCGCAGCCCCTTGCAAGCATACGCCTGCCCCTTTCCTCGCCCAGTGCGCACGAGGCACGCAGCACGCTTGCTGCTGCCCGTGTCGCTGCGGCTCGGCCATCGTATAGTAGCCCGTATGGCTCGTCGAGCCATACGTCCACCACACTTGTGTTCGTGCCTTTGGTTCGTGATACGGACCAACTTAATTAAAATAAATTTAATTTCATGAACTTGCATTAATATTATTTTTCAAAAAGTTACGATTTTTATTTTTGAAAAACAACGATTTTTAACGATTTAATAAATTCCAACGACAATCCAATTTCGTAAAATATTAAATCAAAGGCTAACATTATTCAAACTTTTAAGAACGAACGAATCAACATTAAAGTTTGAACTTTTAATTAATAAAATCCGAAGCTTTAAATCGTTCATTAACATTTAAATTTCAGATTTTTAATAATTTGGTTTAAGTGCGATTAAAATTAACGAAACCATTCAAAATTTTAATCCAATAATTTTTAAAATTAGCCACTGACCCATGAAATTATATCCCCTTTCCCAATTAACCGAATTATTAAACTAAAATTAATTAAAATTCAATTAGGGTTTCAAATTTTACGAATTGGGGAAAGGCAAAATTAGGATTTATATTTATCGGGGAAAGGCAAAATTAGGATTTTACGAATCTGAAATTTTTACCATAGATCAAGAATATACCCAGAAACATTGTGTCAAAATTTCAAGCAATTCCGAGTAGTTTAGATCGACCTTTTAATTGAATTACTGTCCGACACTTTTAATTTTTAATGAAAAATTAACAAAAACGCCCAAAGAACGACATTCGAGGCATGTTTTTGCAATTCCGTTCGCATGAGTTGATCTTATAAAATCCTTTTCAATCAGATTAGGGTTTTAAAACTCGGAAAAACGAATATTTTTGATTTCGGACCTGATTATTACGCAATTCATCCAATAATTCGTAAAAATTTCGAAAATTCAACAAAAAATTCAAAATTTTCGACAGATGCAAAAACAATAAAATCATGCTAATTCATGCTTTGAATACATAAGGCTCATGATACCACTGTTGGGGAATACAGTTAAACATAATAACATGTGCGGAAACAATCCCCAAAGCCAGGAAGCATGTATAAAGCACAGATTAAGCAGACTTACGTTTGAAGCGTGTTTTCCACGAATTGTCAACGAACACGAACTTAGAACTCCACTTGTCGTTCCACTACTTGGTTCACCAACACGTTCAGATCCGTCTTGATTATCGTAGCTTAGACAATCGATCAAGATACTTTGCTTTTGGGAAGAACTCACTTTGGAGGCACAGAGAGAATTAGGGTTCTCTGTGTCTCTAGGGTTTGAGTAATGAATTGTGTGTATTATTGGAAAATTGGTTAGAAGGTTATTTACATAACCTTACTAAACGACCAAGCCATAAGGCAAGGCCGGCTAGCAAGCCCGCGCAGCATCACACGGACACGCACAGCGAGCTGGGCCGTGGGCCGCGCTGCTGCTGCTGTGTCGTGGTCTTGGCCCGCACGCGCACACAGCTGCTCGGCCATGGGCCAGCGCGGTTGTGTCGCCTTGCTTGCTTTCCTAGCGCGCGCTCCCATGGGCCTTGAGTGCTTCGTGCACTCAGCTCGTGGGCCGCTCCTCGTATCCGCGTTTAATATATTTCCGATATATTATTTATCGTTTCGTATACGACGAATCACCGTCGTACGATACGATTTATTCGTTTCTCCTAGCTTACGAATATTCGCGATACGATATACGATTCCGATGCAAGGTCGTATTGTATAATACGTTTTCCAAACTAATTCCCGAAAAAGCTATTAAATGAATTTCCGATTCATTTAATCCGTTGATCTGTTACGTGTCATTGGTGTGACCTTGTAGGTTCAGTCAAGAGTAAGCTTTGAGTTCAATATCCATTAGAACTCACTGATCGGAAGCATTGCTCCAGCTAGCTGTTCCGATCACTTGATCTCACTAAATTAATTGTTCGCAATTAATCTGAACCTTGGTATTAGACTTAATTCACGTTGGGTGAAGGACATATTTCCTTCACTTTGGTCAATTTATGCACATTTAAGGCTCGTTCGATCCCTACATGTCATATTTTGACTAAAATAGCCGTTTTCGCTCCCAACTCTCAACTAATGAACCAAATTAGGAATTATTAACCCTTTACATGTTTACAATACATAGTATTAGGTTGCCAATCCTCATTCTCATATACTTTGGTCAATTTATGCACATTTAAGGTTCGTTTGATCGTTATATGTCATAGAAATTATTAACCCTTTACACGTTTTATCGTTCCCAAAGGAGCCTTAGATGTGCATAAAGAACTTGAAATAAGTTTCATAAACATATAACTAATCATATGAATCATGAAAAACGTTTAGAATATGGAAATAGTTTCATTTGTTGGTAGTTGGGATCGAAAATGCCATTTTTGGCGGTAAATGACCTATATCAACCCAAATGACCCATAGGCGTGCATAAAGAACTTGAAATGAGTCTTATAAACATATAACTAATAATATAAATCATGAAAAAGGTTTAGAATTTGAATATAAGTTCGTTTGTTGGTAGTTGGGATCGAAAATGCCATTTTTGGCCATAAATGACCTATATCGACCCAAATGACCCATAGGCGTGCATAACGAACTTGAAATGAGTTTCATAAACATATAACTAATCATATGAATCATGAAAAAGGTTTAGAATTTGGATATAGGTTCTTTTGTTGGTAGTTGGGATCGAAAATGCCATTTTTAGCCATAAATGACCTATATCGACCCAAATGACCCATAGGCGTGCATAACGAACTTGAAATGAGTTTCATAAACATATAACTAATCATATGAATCATGAAAAAGGGTTATAATGTGGAAATAGGTTCTTTTGTTGGTAGCTGGGATCGAAAATGCCATTTTTGGCCATAAATAACCTATATCGACCCAAATGACCCATAGGCGTGCATAACGAACTTGAAATGAGTTTCATAAACATATAACTAATCATATGAATCATGAAAAACGTTTAGAATGTGGATATAGGTTAGTTTGTTGGTAGTTGGGATCGAAAATGCCATTTTTGGCCATAAATGACCTATATCGACCCAAATGACCCATAGGCGTGCATAACGAACTTGAAATGAGTCTTATAATCATATAACTAATCATATGAATCATGAAAAAGGTTTATAATGTGGATATAGATTCGTATGTTGGTAGTTGGAATCGAAAATGCCGATTTTGGCCATAAATGATCTATATCGACCCAAATGACCCATAAGCGTGCATAACGAACTTGAAACGAGTCTTATAATCATATTACTTATCATATAGATCATGAAAATGGTTTAGAATGTGGATATAGGTTCGTTTGTTGGTAGTTAAATCGAAAATGCCATTTTTGGCCACAAATGACCTTTATCGAACCAAATGACCCATAGGCGTGCATAACGAACTTGAAATGAGTCTTATAAACATATAACTAATCATATGAATCATGAAAAGGATTTAGAAAGTTTCCTTAGGTTCATTTGTTGATATTTGGGATCGAAAATGCCATTTTTGGCCAAATATGATCTATATCGAGCCAATCGAGCCCACTTGTGCATAAAGAACTTGAAATGAATCTTAGTACACTCAGAAAGTTGTTTTCTCGACCAATATAATTTCTATTTTCGCATATGAAACTTAATTTAATTTATTGGTTTGCATGTACGTTGTTCTTTTAAAGGTTTTCAAAACTCCAAGGGAGGCCCTTTAACAAAGAGGAGTTGGATGAAGTTCGAGACAAGTGGGCTACTTACTTCAACAATTGTTAACTACCCAAAGTGTAATAAATAGAGCAGGCTTGTAGTTATCCGTGACTCTTACATTATTTTTGAAGGAAATAATGCCCTTGGTCCAAGTATGCATTCTATGTTAAGTCTAATAAATGCGGTTCAGTATTAATTAACAAGTTAATAATTCAGTGAGATCAAGTGAGCTGAATGCCTAGCTAGAGGCCGCTTCAGTTCAAGTGGAATTAATGATATTAATCCACAGCTTACTCTTGACTGAACCCGTAGGGTCACACAAATAGTACGTAAACGGATCAAGTATTTAATGGCATTAAATACTCCATCTATGAATATTCGGAACCGACGGATCTTGGTTTCAGTGGGAGCTAAGATCGTCACAGGCAAGAAATGAATACTCCGGAAACGATGATATTGCCGGAAACGGAAATATGGATCGTATCGGAAATATAAATATTATCCAAGTCGTAGATGTTGCCGGAAACGGAAACATGGTACGTATCGGAAAATATTATCGGAAATGGAAATATTGCCAGAATCGGAAATATTGCCGGAAACGGAAATATTGTCAGAATCGGAAATATTACCGGAATCGGAAAATAATTCCGGAAACGGAAATGTTAAATATTTGTTCGAAACGGAAATTAATTCCGGAATCGGAAATATTAAATATTGTTCGTATCGGAAATGAATTCCGGAATCGGAAAATTTAATCGGAAGCGCATCGTACGAATAAGCATCGGACGAGGCCTGCCGGACGAGGCCCAGCACGAAGCCAGGCCATCGCCCAGCAAGCCAAGCGCGCCGCACAAACAGCCACGCCAGGCCCAGCGCAAGGCCAGGCCCAGCAGGCTGCGCAGCGCGCGCAGCGCGCACAGCACGCGCAGCGCGCAGCGCGCGCGGGCGCTGCGTGGGCTGCTGCTCGCGCGCACGCATGGGGGCCCATCGTGGCTGCCGTGCGTGTGTGTGCAAGTGTTTGTGTTCGTGCACGTTTCCTAAAACGTGCAGAGTTCGGTTAATGATTAAATTCCTAATTCTATTTGATAAATTAATTAAATTAGAGTTCTTGTAGGATTCTAGGTTTAATTAATTTGTATCTGAATAGGATTTCGATTCCCTTTCCATACCCCTATAAATATGAGGCTAGGGCTCACAATTTATAACAAGTTTCAAAGTATTCAAAAGTGAGTTTTTGAGAGAAAATTAAAACACACATCTTGCTCATAAAAGTGCCGAAATTTTCTAGTACCTTAAGGGCGATTCTAGTTGGTCAATCTTAAGGCGGATCCGGACGTGCTGTGGACTATCTACGGAGGGACGACACTTGGAGTCCTAAAGACTTGTTCTTGTTCGGTTCGGGCGCAGCTAGGGAGGGCACGCAACAAAGAGTATGCATCTAAATTATGCTATATGATTATGTGTAAATAATATGTTGTCCTGGGTTAATGGTTGTTTCCGCATGATCTATGTAATGTCATATGTATCATAACCTAACAGTGGTATCACGAGCCCCTTATTATTTTCATAATCTAAATTGCATGAACATGGTTAAATATTACAAATTTGCAAGAATTAAAAGGGGTGATTAATTTTCGTAATTGTTAATTAATTGCAAATTGCGTTTATTTAATTATACGTACGCAGTTTTTCGGCAGTTTCTTCGTTACTCATCCGAATTGAGTGATTTTTGTGTCAATTCCGCATGTAAAAGGCATTCTAAAAGTTTGACAAAAGTAGTATTTTTCTGCCGAACCCAGAATTCTCAAATTCGAAGCCTAACTATGACTTTTCGAAGGTTTTAGTTTTTCGAATGCAAAATTTCGTAAATTTAAGATGTTAAATTAAATATTTGCGATTCTTGTTGATAAATCTTGAATTTTTGATTGACCTACTGCATATGTTTAACAAGTTTGAATGACTAGTCTAGTTAATTATGCAATCTAATTTGTAATTATGATTAATTTGTTGAAAATTAGAATAATTTAGAATTAATTTGATTTTCATAATTAATTGTAATTTAATTAGAAACCTATGATTAAAAACCACCATAAAAATTGTAAATTTATGATAAATTTTAAATTTTTATGACCTAGACTTGAATCCATAACAATCGGAAATCAATTGGATAATAAATTTTCGATTTTTTCGCCCTAAAATTATGAAATTAATATTATTTATTAATTTGTCATTAATTTTAAATATAAATTTTAAATTTTTATGCGATTCGTTCATAAAACTTGCACGCACGAAGCAATGGACGCTTCGTGTTACCCTTAAGGGGTGTTGTATAATGCGGGCATGCGACGACGAGCAAGGGAGCTCGTCGCCCGTGCGGCACGAATGCAATGAGCAAGGGCGTAGTGCACGAGCACAAGGCAGCAGCCCTGCCTTGTGTCGTGTGCCACGAGCAATGGACGAATGGGGATGGGCGAAGGGCAAGCCAAGGCAGTCGCGTGTGGGCAGCAAGCGAGCTGCGCCACAACGCGCGCTGCCTCGCACAAGAGCGCGCAGCCTCGCGCGCAGCGAGCGCAAGCTCGCGTGCCACGAGCGCTGCGCCCAGCATTGCTCGCGCGCACAGCGAGCGATGTCGCCCGCCCAGCGAGCGATGTCGCGCGCCCATCGAGCGATGTCGCGCGCCCAGCGAGCGATGGCTCGCGCGCCCAGCGAGCGATGTCGCGCGCCCAGCGAGCGATGTCGCGCGCCCAGCGAGCGATGTCGCGCGCGCACTGCGAGCGATAGCTCGCGGCCGATGAGCGCTGGCGCGCGCAGCGAGCACCAATGCGTGCGGAGGCTTGCGATGGGGATGCAGCAGCTATGCGACGAGCGCATGGGCTGCGCGCACATGGCCAGCAATGGCTGTGTGCGTGCGGCCCATGGGCGTGCAACGCGTAGGGTGTTTGCATTACGATTAAAGATCGTTTTGAATGTTTAATTTGAAAATTTCAGTTCACGTAATTTTAATTAATTTTAAAATTAATAATTTAAATTATTTTCTTGGATTTTAATTTTGAATATTGTAATTATAATAAATGTTATTTATTCTAATTATTTTACTAAAATTAAAATCATGAATTAATTTAAATACGACTGAAATTAAATTAAACTTTTTGGATTCAATTATAAATTTATATGAGCTTTAAATTTTAATTAAATTTGTATGTTTCCGGTTAGACTAGAAATACATTTTTATGTTTAAAATTGGTAAAGCATATAAATTTATTGGTTTAAGTGGGAGCGCTTTTTAGTCATAAACTCTTGATTAGGTCTACAAATCCTTAAGGTTAAAACAACTTGATTAGAATTAATAAGGACTGAATAATTGGTAGATTATTGGTGCCCTTGATTAATTGCTGCAAATGTTTACGTGATGCATAATGTGTTTTACTAACCAGCTATGTGGGCCATTCATGATAATGAATGGGTGAATGGTATATATATTGTATATGTACTGTTTTGCAGGTTATGAAGTGACTAGTATGGCCCAAATAGGATAGAAAATATGGTCTGCGTACCATTAATTTGAATGTAATTGGTCTAAAGTACCAAAGTTGTTTTTCAATTCAAATATGGTCTGCGAACCATCAAATAGTTGTAATTAGTTATAGCTTATCCTATTTGAAGAAAATGGTGCCTCCCACGGAGATTTTCAAGACGGACTTTGAAGTCAAAGCTTCAAGATGAAGTCGGGCCATACTAGATCACATTTATCTTATGCATGTTTTAAGTTATTTATTGTTTTAAATATGTCTTAAAATGCATGAGATCAAAAGCTTGATTATGTTGCATGATTAAGGATTTTAGTTCACTTAAAATCTAACCAACATAGTAAGAGCCTTAAGTTCCAAACTTAAAAATTGAGTTAAAAGGTGCCATGCCAAAATATACACTTGCTTGGATATCCTTTACATCAATCTAGTAATAGTTTTCACTCAGCGAGATGTTACTTATTGGTCCTAAAGGGGCAAGGTACACAAATAATTGTGAGTACATGTTAGTTTTGGTGAAACTCAACGATATAAGTAAGGAGTCCTTTTATGTCGTGGCAAATTCGATAGGTTTACCTAATAAGTTCTTAGACGTGCCTATCAACCAAGAATAGTTTCTAGACTATTAGCAAAAGGCTTTTGCTTACCTAAGATGTTCTAGGATTAAGTCGACAAACTGTGCTTAGTTCTTCAATTATTTTAGGATCTTGGAATCATTTTATTCACACCTGCCGGAACACATAACTTGAATAAAATGCTTAATAAACATTGAATTATGCATGTATGCTAGAATTTAAGTTTATTAAGAGAAACTGTGAATGGTTATTTATTTGTTTATTCTTTTCAATTGTAGTTTTTAATATGGCAAACAACAATTCATTCAACATTTGATCAATTCTCGAAAAGGAGAAGTTGAACGGGAAAAACTTCCTTGACTGGCAAAGGAACTTGCAAATAGTTCTTATGCAGGAAGAAAAGGAGTATGTCCTGGATGAGGCGATGCCCGAAGCTGCAGGCGACGGGGTCACTCAGGCAGCCCTCAATCGTTGGATTGATGCCAACAAGGATGTGAAATGTCTAATGCTCGCCACCATGAGTGCGGATCTGCAGAAAACGTTCATCAACTCAGATGCTTTCACAATCATCAGTGAGTTGAAGAACATGTTCCAAGATCTGGCTCGAGTCGAAAGATTCGAGACTCATAGGCAAATTCTTGAGACCAAGCTTAAGAAAGGCGAGCCCGTAAGTCCACATGTTCTCAAAATGATTGGACTCATTGAGAATATGAGTCGGCTGGATCAGCAATTTTCTCAGGAAATGGCTATAGACACCATCCTACATTCTCTTCATAGCGGGTATGATCAGTTCAAACTGAACTACAGTATGAATAGTCTGGAAAAAACGCTCACTGAGCTTCACGGTATGCTGAAGACCGCTGAAAAGACGCTCAAAAGTGATAAGCAGGATGTGCTTATGGTGCGTGGGGGCAAGTTCAAGAAATCTGGAAAGAAGAGGAATGCTAAGAAAGGTGGCAACAAGGCCAGCCCAACTAAGCAAACTGGCGCCAAATCTGCAAAGAGGAAGGTCAGTCAACCCACTTCTGAATCCGAATGCTTCTACTGCAAGAAGAAGGGGCATTGGAAGAGAGATTGCTTGAAGCTAAAGGAAGATCAGAAGAACGGAACAGTCGTTCCATCTTCAGGTATTTTCGTTATAGACTGTATACTTGCTAATTCAACTTCTTGGGTATTAGATACAGGTTGTGGCTCACACTTATGTTCCAATCCACAGGGACTAAGAAGAAGTAGAAAGTTAAGCAAGGGTGAAGTCGACCTACGAGTGGGAAATGGAGCACGGATTGCTGCATTAGCTGTAGGAACTTACTATTTGTCGTTGCCCTCCGGGCTAGTTTTGGAACTGGAAGAATGTTTCCATGTTCCAAGTCTTACTAAAAACATCATTTCAGTTTCTTGCTTAGATGCTAAGGGATTTTCCTTTTTAATAAAAGACAATAGTTGTTCGTTTTATTTTAAAGAGATGTTTTATGGATCTGCTAGATTAGTCAATGGACTTTATTTATTAGATCACGACAAACAAGTATATAACATAAATACCAAAAAGGCCAAAAAGGATGATTCAGATCTCACCTATCAGTGGCATTGTCGATTAGGCCATATAAACTTGAAATGCTTAGAAAGACTTCAAAAGGAAGGAATTCTAGAACCATTTGACTTAGAGGATTATGGTAAATGCGAATCATGTTTACTTGGCAAAATGACAAAGCAACCTTTCTCTAAAGTTGGAGAAAGAGCAAATGAACTATTGGGTTTAATCCATACAGATGTATGTGGACCAATGAGTACAAATGCTAGAGGTGGTTTCAGCTACTTTATCACTTTCACTGATGACTTCAGTAGGTATGGTTATGTCTACTTAATGAAGCATAAGTCTGAATCCTTTGACAAATTCAAGGAATTTCAGAGTGAAGTAGAGAATCAATTAGGCAAGAAGATTAAGGCACTGCGGTCTGATAGAGGCGGTGAATATCTGAGCTATGAATTTGATGACCATCTGAAAGAATGTGGAATTCTATCAGAATTGACTCCTCCTGGAACACCACAATGGAACGGTGTGTCAGAACGGAGGAACAGAACCTTGCTAGACATGGTCAGGTCAATGATGGGTCAGGCCGAACTTCCATTAGAATTTTGGGGACATGCACTAAATACAGCTGCACTCACTATAAATAGAGCTCCGTCTAAAGCTGTCGAAAAGACTCCATACGAATTATGGTTTGGAAAGCCTCCAAATGTGTCTTTTCTTAAGATTTGGGGATGTGAAGTATACGTCAAACGATTAATTTCAGACAAACTTCATCCAAAATCTGACAAATGTATCCTTGTGGGCTATCCAAAGGAAACAAAGGGGTATTACTTCTACAATACATCTGAGAACAAAGTGTTTGTTGCTCGAGATGGTGTCTTTTTGGAGAAGGATCACATTTCCAAAATGACAAGTGGGAGAAAAGTAGACCTCGAAGAAATTCGAGTCGAACAACAAACTCTAGAGAATGCTCAAGATGACATTCAGGATGAAACTCAGAGATCTTTAGAAGAATCTGGTGAGAATCATGGTCAATCTAGAAATGTTACCCCGCGTAGATCGCAAAGATATAGATCTCAACCGGAAAGATACTTAGGTATTTTGACGAACGAGAGCTATGACGTTCTATTACTTGAAAGTGATGAACCTGCGACTTACAAGCAAGCTATGACGAGCCCTAGCTCCAAGCAATGGCAAGAAGCCATGCAATCTGAATTAGACTCCATGTCTGAAAACCAAGTATGGGATTTGGTCGATTTGCCAGATGGCTACCAAGCCATTGGAAGCAAATGGGTTTTCAAACTGAAAAAGGACAAGGATGGGAAACTTGAAGTTTTCAAAGCTAGATTGGTCGCAAAAGGTTACAGGCAAGTCCACGGTGTGGATTACGATGAAACCTTTTCACCAGTTGCAATGCTAGAGTCTATTCGAATAATGTTAGCAATCGCTGCATATTACGATTACGAAATATGGCAGATGGATGTCAAAACTGCTTTCTTAAACGGCGTTTTAACAGAAACTGTGTTTATGACACAGCCTGAAGGTTTTGAGGATCCAAAGAATGCTAAAAAGGTATGCAAGCTAAAGAAGTCAATCTACGGATTGAAGCAGGCATCCAGGAGCTGGAATATACGTTTTGATGAAGCAGTCAGTGACTTTGGTTTCATCAAGAACGCAGACGAATCTTGTGTATACAAGAAGGTCAGTGGGAGCAAAATTGCTTTCCTAGTATTATATGTCGACGACATATTGCTTATCGGAAATGACATTCCTATGTTGAACTCTGTCAAGATTTGGCTTGGGAAATGTTTTTCGATGAATGATCTAGGAGAAGCACAGTACATATTGGGCATCAAGATTTACAGAGATAGATCTAAAAAGATGATTGGACTTAGTCAAAGAACTTATATCAATAAGGTGCTTGATAGGTTCAAGATGGCGGACTCCAAGCGAGGCTACCTACCCATGTCTCATGGAATGACTCTAAGCAAGACTCAGTGCCCAAAAACACTTGATGAGCGTAGACGAATGAATGGGATTCCATATGCATCATTGATTGGTTCAATAATGTATGCTATGATATGTACACGCCCGGATGTTGCGTACGCACTCAGTGCTACGAGCAGATACCAGTCAGACCCAGGAGAGGCACATTGGACTGCTGCCAAGAATATTCTGAAGTACCTGAAAAGGCACAAAGATGACTTCCTGTGAAGGAAATAATGCCCTTGGTCCAAGTATGCATTCTATGTTAAGTCTAATAAATGCGGTTCAGTATTAATTAACAAGTTAATAATTCAGTGAGATCAAGTGAGCTGAATGCCTAGCTATAGGCCGCTTTAGTTCAAGTGGAATTAATGATATTAATCCACAGCTTACTCTTGACTGAACCCGTAGGGTCACACAAATAGTACGTAAACGGATCAAGTATTTAATAGCATTAAATACTCCATCTATGAATATTCGGAACCGACGGATCTTGGTTTCAGTGGGAGCTAAGATCGTCACAGGCAAGGAATGAATACTCCGGAAACGATGATATTGCCGGAAACGGAAATATGGATCGTATCGGAAATATAAATATTATCCAAGTCGTAGATGTTGCCGGAAACGGAAACATGGTACGTGTCGGAAAATATTATCGGAAATGGAAATATTGCCAGAATCGGAAATATTGCCGGAAACGGAAATATTGTCAGAATCGGAAATATTACCGGAATCGGAAAATAATTCCGGAAACGGAAATATTAAATATTTGTTCGAAACGGAAATTAATTCCGGAATCGGAAATATTAAATATTGTTCGTATCGGAAATGAATTCCGGAATCGGAAAATTTAATCGGAAGCGCATCGTACGAATAAGCATCGGACGAGGCCTGCCGGACGAGGCCCAGCACGAAGCCAGGCCATCGCCCAGCAAGCCAAGCGCGCCGCACAAACAGCCACGCCAGGCCCAGCGCAAGGCCAGGCCCAGCAGGCTGCGCGCAGCGCGCAGCGCGCACAGCGCGCACAGCACGCGCAGCGCACAACGCGCACAGCACGCGCAGCGCGCAGCGCGCGCGGGCGCTGAGTGGGCTGCTGCTCGCGCGCACGCATGGGGCCCATCGTGCCTGCCGTGCGTGTGTGTGCAAGTGTTTGTGTTCGTGCACGTTTCCTAAAACATGCAGAGTTCGGTTAATGATTAAATTCCTAATTCTATTTGATAAATTAATTAAATTAGAGTTCTTGTAGGATTCTAGGTTTAATTAATTTGTATCTGAATAGGATTTCGATTCCCTTTCCATACCGCTATAAATATGAGGCTAGGGCTCACAATTTATAACACAAGTTTCAAAGTATTCAAAGTGAGTTTTTGAGAGAAAAATTCAGTCACACATTTGCCTATAAAGTGCCGAAAATAATAGTACCTTAAGGGCGATTCTAGTTGGTCAATCTTAAGGCGGATCCGGACGTGCTGTGGACTATCTACGGAGGGACGACACTTGGAGTCCTAAAGACTTGTTCTTGTTCGGTTCGGGCGCAGCTAGGGAAGGCACGCAACAAAGAGTATGCATCTAATCTATGCTAAATGATTATGTGTAAATAATATGTTTTCCTGGGTTTATGGTTTTTCCGCATGATTTATGAATTGTCATATGTATCATAACCTAACAGTGGTATCACGAGCCCCTTATTATTTTCATAATCTAAATTGCATGAACATGGTTAAATATTACAAATTTGCAAGAATTAAAAGGGGTGATTAATTTTCGTAATTGTTAATTAATTGCAAATTGCGTTTATTTAATTATACGTACGCAGTTTTTCGGCAGTTTCTTCGTTACTCATCCGAATTGAGTGATTTTTGTGTCAATTCCGCATGTAAAAGGCATTCTAAAATTTTGACAAAAAAATTATTTTTCTGCCGAACCCAGAATTCTCAAATTCGAAGCCTAACTATGACTTTTCGAAGGTTTTAGTTTTTCGAATGCAAAATTTCGTAAATTTAAGATGTTAAATTAAATATTTGCGATTCTTGTTGATAAATCTTGAATTTTTGATTGACCTACTGCATATGTTTAACAAGTTTGAATGCCTAGTCTTGTTAATTATGCAATCTAATTATTAATTATGATTAATTTGTTGAAAATTAGAATAATTTAGAATTAATTTGATTTTCATAATTAATTGTAATTTAATTAGAAACCTATGATTAAAAACCACCATAAAAATTGTAAATTTACGATAAATTTTAAATTTTTATGACCTAGACTTGAATCCATAACAATCGGAAATCAATTGGATAATAAATTTTCGATTTTTCGCCCTAAAATTATGAAATTAATATTATTTATTAATTTGTCATTAATTTTAAATATAAATTTTAAATTTTTATGTGATTCGTTCATATAACTTGCACGCACGAAGCAATGGACGCTTCGTGTTACCCTTAAGGGGTGTTGTATAATGCGGGCATGCGACGACGAGCAAGGGAGCTCGTCGCCCATGCGGCACGAATGCAATGAGCAAGGGCGTAGTGCACGAGCACAAGGCAGCAGCCCTGCCTTGTGTCGTGTGCCACGACCAATGGACGAATGGGCATGGGCGTAGGGCGAGCCAAGGCAGTCGCGTGTGGGCAGCAAGCGAGCTGCGCCACAACGCGCGCTGCCTCGCACAAGAGCGCGCAGCCTCGCGCGCAGCGAGCGCAAGCTCGCGTGCCACGAGCGCTGCGCCTAGCATTGCTCGCGCGCACAGCGAGCGATGTCGCCCGCCCAGCGAGCGATGTCGCGCGCCCAGCGAGGGATGTCGCGCGCCCAGCGAGCGATGGCTCGCGCGCCCAGCGAGCGATGTCGCGCGCGCACTGCGAGCGATAGCTCGCGTGCGATGAGCGCTGGCGCGCGCAGCGAGCACCAATGCGTGCGGAGGCTTGCGATAGGGATGCAGCAGCTATGCGACGAGCGCATGGGCTGCACGCACATGGCCAGCAATGGCTGTGTGCGTGCGGCCCATGGGCGTGCTACGCGTAGGGTGTTTGCGTTACGATTAGATCGTTTTGAATGTTTAATTTGAAAATTTCAGTTCACGTAATTTTAATTAATTTTAAAATTAATAATTTAAATTATTTTCTTGGATTTTAATTTTGAATATTATAATTATAATAAATGTTATTTATTCTAATTATTTTACTAAAATTAAAATCATGAATTAATTTAAATGCGACTGAAATTAAATTAAACTTTTTGGATTCAATTATAAATTTATATGAGCTTTAAATTTTAATTAAATTTGTATGTTTCCGGTTAGACTAGAAATACATTTTTATGTTTAAAATTGGTAAAGCATATGAATTTATTGGTTTAAGTGGGAGCGCTTGTTAGTCATAAACTCTTGATTAGGTCTACAAATCCTTAAGGTTAAAACAACTTGATTAGAATTAATAAGGACTGAATAATTGGTAGATTATTGGTGCCCTTGATTAATTGCTGCAAATGTTTACGTGATGCATAATGTGTTTTACTAACCAGCTATGTGGGCCATTCATGATAATGAATGGGTGAATGGTATATATTGTATATGTACTGTTTTGCAGGTAATGAAGTGACTAGTATGGCCCAAATAGGATAGAAAATATGGTCTGCGTACCATTAATTTGAATGTAATTGGTCTAAAGTACCAAAGTTATTTTTCAATTCAAATATGGTCTGCGTACCATCAAATAGTTGTAATTAGTTATAACTTATCCTATTTGAAGAAAATGGTGCCTCCCACGGAGATTTTCAAGACGGACTTTGAAGTCAAAGCTTCAAGATGAAGTCGGGCCATACTAGATCACAAATATCTTATGCATGTTTTAAGTTATTTATTGTTTTAAATATGTCTTAAAATGCATGAGATCAAAAGCTTGATTATGTTGCATGATTAAGGATTTTAGTTCACTTAAAATCTAACCAACATAGTAAGAGCATTAAGTTCCAAACTTAAAAATTGAGTTAAAAGGTGCCATGCCAAAATATACACTTGCTTGGATATCCTTTACATCAATCTAGTAATAGTTTTCGCTCAGCGAGGTGTTACTTATTGGTCCTAAAGGGGCAAGGTACACAAATAATTGTGAGTACATGTTAGTTTTGGTGAAACTCAACGATATAAGTAAGGAGTCCTTTTATGTCGTGGCAAATTCGATAGGTTTACCTAATAAGTTCTTAGACGTACCTATCAACCAAGAATAGTTTCTAGACTATTAGCAAAAGGCTTTTGCTTACCTAAGATGTTCTAGGATTAAGTCGACAAACTGTGCTTAGTTCTTCAATGATTTTAGGATCTTGGAATCATTTTATTCACACCTGCCGGAACACATAACTTGAATAAAATGCTTAATAAACATTGAATTATGCATGTATGCTAGAATTTAAGTTTATTAAGAGAAACTGTGAATGGTTATTTATTTGTTTATTCTTTTCAATTGTAGTTTTTAATATGGCAAACAACAATTCATTCAACATTCGATCAATTCTCGAAAAGGAGAAGTTGAACGGGAAAAACTTTCTTGACTGGCAAAGGAACTTGCAAATAGTTCTTATGCAGGAAGAAAAGGAGTATGTCCTAGATGAGCCGATGCCCGAAGCTGCAGGCGACGGGGTCACTCAGGCAGCCCTCAATCGTTGGATTGATGCCAACAAGGATGTGAAATGTCTAATGCTCGCCACCATGAGTGCGGATCTGCAGAAAACGTTCATCAACTCAGATGCTTTCACAATCATTAGTGAGTTGAAGAACATGTTCCAAGATCTGGCTCGAGTCGAAAGATTCGAGACTCATAGGCAAATTCTTGAGACCAAGCTTAAGAAAGGCGAGCCCGTAAGTCCACATGTTCTCAAAATGATTGGACTCATTGAGAATATGAGTCGGCTGGATCAGTAATTTTCTCAGGAAATGGCTATAGACACCATCCTCCATTCTCTTCATAGCGGGTATGATCAGTTCAAACTGAACTACAGTATGAATAGTCTGGACAAAACGCTCACTGAGCTTCACGGTATGCTGAAGACCGCTGAAAAGACGCTCAAAAGTGATAAGCAGGATGTGCTTATGGTGCGTGGGGGCAAGTTCAAGAAATCTGGAAAGAAGAGGAATGCTAAGAAAGGTGGCAACAAGGCCAGCCCAACTAAGCAAACTGGCGCCAAATCTGCAAAGAGGAAGGTCAGTCAACCCACTTCTGAATCCGAATGCTTCTACTGCAAGAAGAAGGGGCATTGGAAGAGAGATTGCTTGAAGCTAAAGGAAGATCAGAAGAACGGAACAGTCGTTCCATCTTCAGGTATTTTCGTTATAGACTGTATACTTGCTAATTCAACTTCTTGGGTATTAGATACAGGTTGTGGCTCACACTTATGTTCCAATCCACAGGGACTAAGAAGAAGTAGAAAGTTAAGCAAGGGTGAAGTCGACCTACGAGTGGGAAATGGAGCACGGATTGCTGCATTAGCTGTAGGAACTTACTATTTGTCGTTGCCCTCCGGGCTAGTTTTGGAACTGGAAGAATGTTTCCATGTTCCAAGTCTTACTAAAAACATCATTTCAGTTTCTTGCTTAGATGCTAAGGGATTTTCCTTTATAATAAAAGACAATAGTTGTTCGTTTTATTTTAAAGAGATGTTTTATGGATCTGCTAGATTAGTCAATGGACTTTATTTATTAGATCACGACAAACAAGTATATAACATAAATACCAAAAAGGCCAAAAAGGATGATTCAGATCTCACCTATCTGTGGCATTGTCGATTAGGCCATATAAACTTGAAACGCTTAGAAAGACTTCAAAGAGAAGGAATTCTAGAACCATTTGACTTAGAGGATTATGGTAAATGCGAATCATGTTTACTTGGCAAAATGACAAAGCAACCTTTCTCTAAAGTTGGAGAAAGAGCAAATGAACTATTGGGTTTAATCCATACAGATGTATGTGGACCAATGAGTACAAATGCTAGAGGTGGTTTCAGCTACTTTATCACTTTCACTGATGACTTCAGTAGGTATGGTTATGTCTACCTAATGAAGCATAAGTCTGAATCCTTTGACAAATTCAAGGAATTTCAGAGTGAAGTAGAGAATCAATTAGGCAAGAAGATTAAGGCACTGCGGTCTGATAGAGGCGGTGAATATCTGAGCTATGAATTTGATGACCATCTGAAAGAATGTGGAATTCTATCAGAATTGACTCCTCCTGGAACACCACAATGGAACGGTGTGTCAGAACGGAGGAACAGAACCTTGCTAGACATGGTCAGGTCAATGATGGGTCAGGCCGAACTTCCATTAGAATTTTGGGGACATGCACTAAATACAGCTGCACTCACTATAAATAGAGCTCCGTCTAAAGCTGTCGAAAAGACTCCATACGAATTATGGTTTGGAAAGCCTCCAAATGTGTCTTTTCTTAAGATTTGGGGATGTGAAGTATACGTCAAACGATTAATTTCAGACAAACTTCATCCAAAATCTGACAAATGTATCCTTGTGGGCTATCCAAAGGAAACAAAGGGGTATTACTTCTACAATACATCTGAGAACAAAGTGTTTGTTGCTCGAGATGGTGTCTTTTTGGAGAAGGATCACATTTCCAAAATGACAAGTGGGAGAAAAGTAGACCTCGAAGAAATTCGAGTCGAACAACAAACTCTAGAGAATGCTCAAGATGACATTCAGGATGAAACTCAGAGATCTTTAGAAGAATCTGGTGAGAATCATGGTCAATCTAGAAATGTTACCCCGCGTAGATCGCAAAGATATAGATCTCAACCGGAAAGGTACTTAGGTATTTTGACGAACGAGAGCTATGACGTTCTATTACTTGAAAGTGATGAACCTGCGACTTACAAGCAAGCTATGACGAGCCCTAGCTCCAAGCAATGGCAAGAAGCCATGCAATCTGAATTAGACTCCATGTCTGAAAACCAAGTATGGGATTTGGTCGATTTGCCAGATGGCTACCAAGCCATTGGAAGCAAATGGGTTTTCAAACTGAAAAGGACAAGGATGGGAAACTTGAAGTTTTCAAAGCTAGATTGGTTGCAAAAGGTTACAGGCAAGTCCACGGTGTGGATTACGATGAAACCTTTTCACCAGTTGCAATGCTAAAGTCTATTCGAATAATGTTAGCAATCGCTGCATATTACGATTACGAAATATGGCAGATGGATGTCAAAACTGCTTTCTTAAACGGCATTTTAACAGAAACTGTGTTTATGACACAGCCTGAAGGTTTTGAGGATCCAAAGAATGCTAAAAAGGTATGCAAGCTAAAGAAGTCAATCTACGGATTGAAGCAGGCATCCAGGAGCTGGAATATACGTTTTGATGAAGCAGTCAGTGACTTTGGTTTCATCAAGAACGCGGACGAATCTTGTGTATACAAGAAGGTCAGTGGGAGCAAAATTGCTTTCCTAGTATTATATGTCGACGACATATTGCTTATCGGAAATGACATTCCTATGTTGAACTCTGTCAAGATTTGGCTTGGGAAATGTTTTTCGATGAAGGATCTAGGAGAAGCACAGTACATATTGGGCATCAAGATTTACAGAGATAGATCTAAAAAGATGATTGGACTTAGTCAAAGCACTTATATCAATAAGGTGCTTGATAGGTTCAAGATGGCGGACTCCAAGCGAGGCTACCTACCCATGTCTCATGGAATGACTCTAAGCAAGACTCAGTGCCCAAAAACACTTGATGAGCGTAGACGAATGAATGGGATTCCATATGCATCATTGATTGGTTCAATAATGTATGCTATGATATGTACACGCCCGGATGTTGCGTACGCACTCAGTGCTACGAGCAGATACCAGTCAGACCCAGGAGAGGCGCATTGGACTGCTGCCAAGAATATTCTGAAGTACCTGAAAAGGCACAAAGATGACTTCCTGGTCTATGGTGGAGATGATGAATTAATTGTTAAAGGCTATACGGACGCAAGTTTCCAAACCGACAAAGATGATTTCAGATCACAGTCTGGGTTTGTCTTCTGCCTCAACGGAGGAGCAGTAAGCTGGAAAAGTGCTAAGCAAAGCACCATTGCGGATTCTACAACTGAAGCGGAGTACATTGCTGCACATGAAGCAGCAAAGGAAGCTATATGGCTAAGGAAGTTCATAGGAGAACTAGGTGTAGTCCCCTCCATTAAAGGACCAATAGCCCTGTATTGTGATAATAACGGAGCTATTGCACAGGCAAAAGAGCCTAGACACCACCAGAGAGTCAAGCATGTACTTCGTAGATTTCACCTTCTACGAGAGTTCGTTGAAAGAAAAGAAGTCGAGATAAGCAAAATTGGAACTGATGACAACATATCAGATCCATTAACTAAACCTCTGCCGCAGGCGAAGCACAACTCGCACACTGCAGCTATGGGAATCAAGCATATTGGAGAATGGCTTTGATGTCTCTGTTTAATGTTTTAAAGTTTTAGAGTTTAAATCTTTGTAAAACATTATTGGTTAATCATTCACAATAAATAAAAAGAATTCATTTTTCCATTTAATTTGTGGTTTATTAAATGATGAGTCCCTTCAACTTGACGATATATTCAAGATAGACTGTCAGGACCAGTCCTGTGACTAAGAAATGTCTATCAAGTGAACTTGAATGTCAAAGGTTGAAAATGGTCCCTAATCGGAGTTTTCTATAAAATTGGACGCATAGAAAACGTTAGACGATTAGAATGCAAGATGACTAGTAGTTCTGTTTCTTGAACTATGTGGACATGGCAATGTCATAATCATTTGCATAGATACTTACTTTGGGAAGACTAGTATCGGACGAGACCTATGAAACTTTACTGTAAGAGATGAAAGTCTGTCATAAGTAAATTTCATTAAATTATTAGACACTAAATCCTCAATACCTGAGTGATTTGAAGATTACTTGTTTGAGAACTGGTTGCTTTGACGTTGACCAACCGTCGCACCGTAAAAGGAGGCTATAAAGGCAACGCTCAGGTAATCACCTATCAAACGAAGTCTAATCTCAAGATCGCAAGATTGGGATTGTCCTCCCATAAATCGGGATGAGATGCTTAAAAGTTGTACAAGGCCACTCGGAGAGCTAGAAACTGTGAAATGCATGGCCGTGCTCGGATGAATCATAGGCTATGATTATCTGTTTATTTGATCAGTTGAACTCTGAAACCGAGGAACACCTCTGGACATAATAAGGATGACAACTCTTACCTTATGTTCAAGAGCAAGCATCAAGCGACAAAGGAATTAGGAAATGCACACTTGTCCCTAAGGACAAGTGGGAGACTGAAGGAAATAATGCCCTTGGTCCAAGTATGCATTCTATGTTAAGTCTAATAAATGCGGTTCAGTATTAATTAACAAGTTAATAATTCAGTGAGATCAAGTGAGCTGAATGCCTAGCTAGAGGCCGCTTTAGTTCAAGTGGAATTAATGATATTAATCCACAGCTTACTCTTGACTGAACCCGTAGGGTCACACAAATAGTACGTAAACGGATCAAGTATTTAATAGCATTAAATACTCCATCTATGAATATTCGGAACCGACGGATCTTGGTTTCAGTGGGAGCTAAGATCGTCACAGGCAAGGAATGAATACTCCGGAAACGATGATATTGCCGGAAACGGAAATATGGATCGTATCGGAAATATAAATATTATCCAAGTCGTAGATGTTGCCGGAAACGGAAACATGGTACGTGTCGGAAAATATTATCGGAAATGGAAATATTGCCAGAATCGGAAATATTGCCGGAAACGGAAATATTGTCAGAATCGGAAATATTACCGGAATCGGAAAATAATTCCGGAAACGGAAATATTAAATATTTGTTCGAAACGGAAATTAATTCCGGAGTCGGAAATATTAAATATTGTTCGTATCGGAAATGAATTCCAGAATCGGAAAATTTAATCGGAAGCGCATCGTACGAATAATCATCGAACGAGGCCTGCCGGACGAGGCCCAGCACGAAGCCAGGCCATCGCCCAGCAAGCCAAGCGCGCCGCACAAACAGCCACGCCAGGCCCAGCGCAAGGCCAGGCCCAGCAGGCTGCGCGCAGCACGCGCAGCGCACAGCGCGCACAGCACGCGCAGCGCGCAGCGCGCGCGGGCGCTGAGTGGGCTGCTGCTCGCGCGCACGCATGGGGCCCATCGTGGCTGCCGTGCGTGTGTGTGCAAGTGTTTGTGTTCGTGCACGTTTCCTAAAACATGCAGAGTTCGGTTAATGATTAAATTCCTAATTCTATTTGATAAATTAATTAAATTAGAGTTCTTGTAGGATTCTAGGTTTAATTAATTTGTATCTGAATAGGATTTCGATTCCCTTTCCATACCGCTATAAATATGAGGCTAGGGCTCACAATTTATAACACAAGTTTCAAAGTATTCAAAGTGAGTTTTTGAGAGAAAAATTCAGTTACACATTTGCCTATAAAGTGCCGAAAATAATAGTACCTTAAGGGCGATTCTAGTTGGTCAATCTTAAGGCGGATCCGGACGTGCTGTGGACTATCTACGGAGGGACGACACTTGGAGTCCTAAAGACTTGTTCTTGTTCGGTTCGGGCGCAGCTAGGGAAGGCACGCAACAAAGAGTATGCATCTAATCTATGCTAAATGATTATGTGTAAATAATATGTTTTCCTGGGTTTATGGTTTTTCCGCATGATTTATGAATTGTCATATGTATCATAACCTAACATCCTGGTCTATGGTGGAGATGATGAATTAATTGTTAAATGCTATACGGACGCAAGTTTCCAAACCGACAAAGATGATTTTAGATCACAGTCTGGGTTTGTCTTCTGCCTCAACGGAGGAGCAGTAAGCTGGAAAAGTGCTAAGCAAAGCACCATTGCGGATTCTACAACTGAAGCGGAGTACATTGCTGCACATGAAGCAGCAAAGGAAGATATATGGCTAAGGATGTTCATAGGAGAACTTGGTGTAGTCCCCTCCATTAAAGGACCAATAGCCCTGTATTGTGATAATAACGGAGCTATTGCACAGGCAAAAGAGCCTAGACACCACCAGAGAGTCAAGCATGTACTTCGTAGATTTCACCTTCTACGAGAGTTCGTTGAAAGAAAAGAAGTCGAGATAAGCAAAATTGGAACTGATGACAACATATCAGATCCATTAACTAAACCTCTGCCGCAGGCGAAGCACAACTCACACACTGCAGCTATGGGAATCAAGCATATTGGAGAATGGCTTTGATGTCTCTATTTAATGTTTTAAAGTTTTAGAGTTTAAATCTTTGTAAAACATTATTGGTTAATCATTCACAATAAATGAAATAAATTCATTTTTCCATTTAATTTGTGGTTTATTAAATGATGAGTCCCTTCAATTTGACGATATATTCAAGATAGACTGTCAGGACCAGTCCTGTGACTAAGAAATGTCTATCAAGTGAACTTGAATGTCAAAGGTTGAAAATGGTCCCTAATCGGAGTTTTCTATGAAATTGGACGCATAGAAAACGTTAGACGATTAGAATGCAAGATGACTAGTAGTTCTGTTTCTTGAACTATGTGGACATGGCAATGTCATAATCATTTGCATAGATACTTACTTTGGGCAGACTAGTATCGGACAAGACCTATGAAACTTTACTGTAAGAGATGAAAGTCTGTCATAAGTAAATTTCATTAAATTATTAGACACTAAATCCTCAATACCTGAGTGATTTGAGATTACTTGTTTGAGAACTGGTTGCTTTGACGTTGATCAACCGTCGTACCGTAAAAGGAGGCTATAAAGGCAACGCTCAGGTAATCACCTATCAAACGAAGTCTAATCTCAAGATCGCAAGATTGGGATTGTCCTCCCATAAATCGGGATGAGATGCTTAAAAGTTGTACAAGGCCACTCGGAGAGCTAGAAACTGTGAAATGCATGGCCGTGCTCGGATGAATCATAGGCTATGATTATCTGTTTATTTGATCAGTTGAACTCTGAAACCGAGGAACACCTCTGGACGTAATAAGGATGACAACTCTTACCTTATGTTCAAGAGCAAGCATCGAGCGACAAAGGAATTAGGAAATGCACACTTGTCCCTAAGGACAAGTGGGAGACTGAAGGAAATAATGCCCTTGGTCCAAGTATGCATTCTATGTTAAGTCTAATAAATGCGGTTCAGTATTAATTAACAAGTTAATAATTCAGTGAGATCAAGTGAGCTGAATGCCTAGCTAGAGGCCGCTTCAGTTCAAGTGGAATTAATGATATTAATCCACAACTTACTCTTGACTGAACCCGTAGGGTCACACAAATAGTACGTAAACGGATCAAGTATTTAATGGCATTAAATACTCCATCTATGAATATTCGGAACCGACGGATCTTGGTTTCAGTGGGAGCTAAGATCGTCACAGGCAAGAAATGAATACTCCGGAAACGATGATATTGCCGGAAACGGAAATATGGATCGTATCGGAAATATAAATATTATCCAAGTCGTAGATGTTGCCGGAAACGGAAACATGGTACGTATCGGAAAATATTATCGGAAATGGAAATATTGCCAGAATCGGAAATATTGCCGGAAACGGAAATATTGTCAGAATCGGAAATATTACCGGAATCGGAAAATAATTCCGGAAACGGAAATATTAAATATTTGTTCGAAACGGAAATTAATTCCGGAATCGGAAATATTAAATATTGTTCGTATCGGAAATGAATTCCGGAATCGGAAAATTTAATCGGAAGCGCATCGTACGAATAAGCATCGGACGAGGCCTGCCGGACGAGGCCCAGCACGAAGCCAGGCCATCGCCCAGCAAGCCAAGCGCGCCGCACAAACAGCCACGCCAGGCCCAACGCAAGGCCAGGCCCAGCAGGCTGCGCAGCGCGCGCAGCGCGCACAGCACGCGCAGCGCGCAGCGCGCGCGGGCGCTGCGTGGGCTGCTGCTCGCGCGCACGCATGGGGGCCCATCGTGGCTGCCGTGCGTGTGTGTGCAAGTGTTTGTGTTCGTGCACGTTTCCTAAAACGTGCAGAGTTCGGTTAATGATTAAATTCCTAATTCTATTTGATAAATTAATTAAATTAGAGTTCTTGTAGGATTCTAGGTTTAATTAATTTGTATCTGAATAGGATTTCGATTCCCTTTCCATACCCCTATAAATATGAGGCTAGGGCTCACAATTTATAACAAGTTTCAAAGTATTCAAAAGTGAGTTTTTGAGAGAAAATTAAAACACACATCTTGCTCATAAAAGTGCCGAAATTTTCTAGTACCTTAAGGGCGATTCTAGTTGGTCAATCTTAAGGCGGATCCGGACGTGCTGTGGACTATCTACGGAGGGACGACACTTGGAGTCCTAAAGACTTGTTCTTGTTCGGTTCGGTCGCAGCTAGGGAGGGCACGCAACAAAGAGTATGCATCTAAATTATGCTATATGATTATGTGTAAATAATATGTTGTCCTGGGTTAATGGTTGTTTCCGCATGATCTATGTAATGTCATATGTATCATAACCTAACAATTTTGTTATTTATCGATTTAATTAATTACATTTGAATTAATTCGGTAACATTATTGGAAATTTGAAATTTATATCATTTTTGAGGAATGTCAAGCTGATGTTTGGTGAAACAGTATTCTATAAATTATAATGCAGAATTTTGTATTGCAAAATCAGAAATTATATTGCAGAATATCAGGAATTATATTGCAGATTTTTTTTTTAAAAAAAAAAAAAAACTCAAAAGTTGCCCTTGTTTGCAACAAGAGCAACTTATGTGAAGCTTATAAGTTGTCCTTGTTTGCAACAAGGGCAACTTATAAGTTTCACATAAGTTGCCCTTGTTGCAAACAAGGGTAACTTATAAGCTTATAAGTTACCCTTGTTAAGGGCAACTTTTGATAATTTTACAAAAGTGACCCTCATAGGTGGCACTTATGAAGGGCAACTTATAAGCCTATTTTAAGGGCAACTTATGATGTTTTTTCCTCTAGTGATCCACATCTCATCCCCATCTCATCCCCGTTCCATACCCGCGCCAATATCCCCCCAAAATTTCTTATTTAGCAAACATTGTGGAAATCAGTAACTTCCGTAACAAAAAATTCAAACAAACATATTTAAAATTCTCGCCTTAATTAATTCATATTATCACAAGCTACAAACAACTCCAAACAACTCCAAACACATAAAAAAAATTGTTCAACTTTTTATCTTAAATTTTTCAATTCACGTACGAAATGATACTCGGAAAGGGTTGACGAGTATCAAGCAGGGAGGGTGGGGATGGAGCAGGGCGGGGGGGGGGATAGGGCGGGTCCAACACAAAATCCACACCCGCCCCATCACCCATTGCTCGTATGATTTTATACCCATCCCCGCCCCCTATCACCCGCCAAACCTCCCTCCGTCCACGCCTACTTGAGGCGGATGCGACGTGGGTCTCCCATAAAACCCGCCCCACTGACATCCCTAGACTCGAGCACCTTTCCCACGTGAAATAAAACTTCTTGAACAACTTTTTGTTTTTATTTTGTTCCTTATTTATTTTCCATTATATTATATGTTACTTTTAATTGTGTTTTTTTTTTTAAAAAAAAAATATTCATTAAATATGTTGTCATGTGTTTGCTAAATAAGAAAGCATGTTTGCTAAAAAAATATATATATATAGAAGTGCATAAATAAAATGGTGATCTAGTATGGCCCAAAACATCTTGTCTTGAAGCATCCAATCTTCATCACCTCCTTGTTAGCTTGGCATCGTCTTGAATCTTCGTTCAAATGCTAACTTAAAGTTCTAAACTTAGAAATACTTGAAAATAATAAATTACATCAAAATTTTCATGGTACGCAGACCATATTTAAAACTTTACATTCAAAGATAGAACGGTATGCAGACCGTATTTAACTATCCTAAATTGGCCATACTAGTCACTTGGAGTACCTGCATTACATAAAATATATATTCTATGCATTCACCCATTCGTATGCTAAAACGAATGGCCCATGTTAATATGCAAGTATTTACGTGAATTAATTAAAATTCACGTTCACATAAAAGCGTCCTAAAAGATTAATCAATTTCCAAATTATTAATCCTTAGACTTTATTCTAATTAAAATTGAATTTAATTAAAATAATGCGACCTACGAAAATAATTAAAATTAATAATTTTATTTTAATTTCATTTATTGGCTCCCACTCAAACCAATAATTATTCCGGATAATTAATTATGAAATATTAAAATAAAACTCGCGGCCCGGCCCAAGAAAATAAAATATTAAATTAAATATCCCGTTAGCCCAAATTAATGCAAATATACGAAGCCCAACGAAATAAACAATTTTCAACGAAAAAAGTCCGATTACGTAGTTGGGCTAGGCTTGCGCCCAGCCCCATGCCTTGCGTGAGGCCCAAGAGCGCACGAGCAAGGCTCGCACACCCCAGCCCCGCGCGTGCATTGCGTCCCCGCAGCTATGTTGCCCCTGCGTGCGTGTTGTGCGTCGTGTGTGTGCTGGACGTCGCATGGCTCGCGCCTTGCTTCGTCGCAGCCCCACAAGCAATGCCGCCTGCCCCTCCCCTCGCCCAGCGCGCACGAGGCACACAGCGTACCTGCTGCTGCCCGTGTCGCATGCGGCTCGGTCAAGCACAATGGCTCCGCATGGCTCGACGAGCCATACGTCCACCATGCTTACGTTCGTGCCTTTGGTTCGTGATACAGACCAACTTAATTAAAATTAAATTTAATTTCACGAACTTGCATTAATTTTATTTTTCAAAAAGTTACGATTTTTATTTTCGAAAAACAACGATTTTTAACGATTCAATAAACTTTAACGACAATCCAATTTCGTAAAATTATTAAATCAAGGGCTAAAATTATTCAAACTTTTAAGAACGAACGAATCAACATTTAAATTTTGAACTTTTAATTAATAAAATCCGGAGCTTTAAATCATTCATAAACAATTAAATTTCAAATTTTTAATAATTTGGTTTAAGTGCGATTAAAATTAACGAAACCATTCAAAATTTTGATCCAATAATTTTTAAAATTAGCCACTGACCCATGAAGGTATATCCCCTTTCCAAATTAACCGAATTATTAAACCAAAATTAATTAAAATTCAATTAGGTTTTCAAATTTTACAAATTGGGGAAAGGCAAAATTAGGGTTTATACTTATCGGAAAAATCCTAAATTTTTACCATAGGTCAAGAATATATCCAGCAAGATTGTGTCAAAATTTCAAGCAATTCCGAGTAGTTTAGGTCGACCTTTTAATTGAATTACTATCCGACACTTTTAATTTTTAATGAAAAATTAACAAAAACGCCCAAAAAACGATATTTCGAGGCCTGTTTTTGCAATTCCGTTCGCATGAATTGATCTAAGAAAATCGTTTTCAATCAAATTAGGGTTTTAAAACTCGAAAAAAACCAACATTTTTGATTTCGGACCTGATTATTACGCAATTCATCCAATAATTCGTAAAAATTCCGAAAAATAAACAAAAATTCCAAATTTTCGACAGATGCAAAAACAATAATAATCATGCTAATTCATTCTTTGAATACATAAGGCTCATGATACCACTGTAGGGGAATACAGTTAAACATAATAACATGTGCGGAACAATCCCCAAAGCCAGGAAACATGTATAAAGCACAGATTAAGCAAACTTACATTCGAAACGTGTTTTCCACAATAATATGTCAACGAACACGAACAAAGAACTCCACTTGTCGTTCCTCTACTTGGTTCACCGACATGTTCAGATCCGTCTTGATAATCGTAGCTTAATTAGACAATCATTCAAGAGTTTGTGTTTTTGGGAAGAACACATCCATGGAGGCTGAGAGAGAATTAGGGTTTTCTCTATCCTCCTTAGGGTTTGATGTGTGTGGCAGCTGAATTGTGTATTAGGTTAGGAAAACTTGTGTAGAATAATATTATAACCCCTTAGGTTATAATACTATCCGGCCAAGCCACAAGGGCAAGAACCGGACAGCAAGCCCATACGCGCGCACCACACAGGCGCTGGGCCTTGGCTCGCGCCGTGTGCGCTGCTGCTGCTACTCCTCACATGCGCGCTCGCCCAGCCAAGGCATGGGCCTTGCGCGGTGGCTCACTGCTACGCCCAGTGAGCCTTGCGCGCTTGCGCGCCTTGCACTAGTACATAATTAACTTTAGGCAACACCGAAAAACTGTTACATAAAGGGGGTAAAGTGTTTCCATAGATTATAGGTAACACTTTATGGCTGATACATCTGCTTGTGCTACCTATTCTATTAGGTAACACTTTTAATAACATATGGTAACACTTTTACTAGTGTTACCAAAAATAATTTTATGTAACACTTTTCCATTACTATTGTAGCACTTTAAAAGTGTTACTCGTAATATCTTAGGTAACACTTTTTAACCATTAGTATCACTTTTTATATCATTTTTTGATTTACAGTATCACTTTATTGAATTATAGGTAACACTTTTCACCATATAACGTAACACCTTGTTCAATATTAAGTACCACTTTTCTATTATTAGGTAACATTACATATTTAACACTTTCTAATATCTATTGTAACACTTGCAAAGTATTGCTTTTCATTAAATATAATAATTTAACTAATATTACAAAATTTGTTCACCAATAACAATAATATTTACAATAAATAATGATACTATAATAAAAAAAATTGGGTAAAACAACAATTTTATTACCAAAAGTAGGAGACAAAATGAGTTCCAAACAAGGAAACAACAAAACCAACTAAAGGAAGGGAGCACAGCCTACTCCCTAACAAACAAACACAAATGGCAGCTACAAGCCTACAAGGAATCAACTCTTAGTTGAAACACAGCATGAAAAAGCAGAACCTACAACCAGCTGCTAAACACTTCACAGCACAACATCCAACTAAACTGCCTGCACGTATAGACTGATTGACAGAACACTTCACAGTTGATGCCACCTGACAATCTACATGAACTGTACCAAACTGCATAACCTGCTTAGAAGAAAAAGCCACCAAACCGAACAGCTACTGCCACGTGACTACAGACAGCAGAGCACCCAAAGCAGCCTGCTAAACAAATCAACAGCAAGACGGGCTAAACCACAACAAGCAACCAGCAGTAAAAAAACAGAAGAATAGCAATAATAATATGAATCTGAAATAGTTATTGCATGCACGAATGTGAAAATGTCATTTTGAAGGTTAAACTAATAAACAACTCTCTAATATATTTGATGTGCGATCTATAAGAATTGCATTATTATGTTCAAAATAAAACCAAATGATCATATCTAAAACTAAAATGTATAATTTAAAACTAAATGTCTTCTATCTTTCATCATCAACTGGTCTCCCTTTACGTGTGCATGATTCTCAATGTCAACTTAATCTTCATTTGCTATCGGATCGAATTCATCATCTTGATCCTATAAGAAGTATAAAATTAGTAAGGTCCAACATCCATAATCAAGAAAAGCACAACCAGACATTACAATACAAGCACTAGAAGTTAAGACGAAACAAGGGATGTGCCAAGCGTATGCAATACATGAATTACAGGAAGAATGATAGCAAGGCCTTTATTAAGGGGGTTTGGATGGAATTCTAGGCTGCAAACAGTCTCAGACCTGGAGGACACCATCGCAATAATGAAGACAAACAACAAGAACCTAACCAGGCTGCAAACAGTATCAGAATTTGTACTGTCTTAGTTTTGTATAGAAATAGAACACTCTGCTTCTTTAGTTACTGCAAAATTATTTTGCAGACTATTCTTCTCGTGTGAGCTCTCTACTGAGGTTTGGAGTAATATTTTACATTGGATGGGTTATTAGTTTGTACTGCTGCTTATACTTCTGCTGTTGTAAAGAATGCTAATTAGTTTGTTGTTTAGATATTCACTTGGGTGCAGTATATAGCATCAATGACTAGAGCATTTATTTACTGTCATGGAAAACACGTGATACACAGAGATATTAAGTTAGAGAATCTCCTAATAGGTTCACAGGTGAATGCATGACTAAGCTACCAATTCTTCCATATGCTTATATCTGCCAGATTATGCTAATCATGAAAGTTTTAAGAATTGTCAGGGTGAACTCGAGATAGCTAACAGAGTTGAATGAAAAAGTGAATGATAGATGAATGCAACAAGATTAAGATCTTGCTGTAAATATCCTTTTAAGTAAGTTTCTGAAATTTGCAGGGATCTTAAAGAGTACCAGGCCTAACTTCAGAGGGTTTGCTGCTCAAATATACGAGAAGATCCCAACCGAGACCTGATGTTAAATTTAATTTCAGTGCAAGGTAGTTGGAGCGTGACTTATGCTTGAGGAAGATTATTTTTTAGGGGTATGGTTATACCGATGTTTGCTCCAAACTTTCACCTTGAGTTTTGATTCCAACTATAATGCAATTTCATTTCTGTATGATGTTAGTGAATCTTGATTCTGCTTTTTATTCTAAAATCTAGCAAGGTTTGATAGGTTCAAGAATTGTAAGTAGGGATTTTATTTGTACTGAATGTGATCTTGGACTAACAAGATCTGTGTAATGGGTGGTAGGAGCAACGCTTTCTAAGAAAATATGCACACATTATAGGCACAAAAAAGAGATGAGAAATGGAGAAGTATCTCTTGAGAAACATATCATCATAAAATCATTGATAAAAGAACTTGAATATTAATCTAACCCCATGAATCTTCCACATGTCCAGGTAATTATAACAAGAAAACCTCGTTCCGTACCTGGTCTATACAATATGCTATATAGTATGTACTAGGTGCTTACGTCTCAGACTTGGTGGCATTGAGATTAAAACAACATGGTTACTCTACTGGTTGTCTGCTGGTGATACAGTTCCATATATTATTTTGTGCCAGAAGGTATTTTTTCTCCTTGTTTATGTTCATATGATTTAGGAAAGCAACAACTATAATGAGCTGCTATTTTGCACCCTACTAATCTTAGTTTAACATTTTGGTACATAATGGTACGGGTGACTATTAGACAGGGTGTTAGTCTGGGGCCACAACTAGTATTGCTTCAAGGAATACCTTTTAAGATAGTGAAGTTCAAGATCTGTCATGAACTGAGTAGAGCAAATAAACAACACAGACATTGAATCATATTCCAAACAACCAATTACTATGCTTATAATAAGAAAAATTACTATTTCAGGCTCCCAACTAACAATATTATGTCATTTCATAAAAACAATTAGGAAAATAGATCTCTCAACAAACAAAACTAAACAAAATCTAGCAAAAACAAAACTAGCAGCTAATAAACAACATCTCATCCAACCATCTAGCGTAGCTTGTTTTTAAAAATGCTGAACAAGGGAATTATATAAAAGAAATGAAAATCCTTTTCCTTAAGGATTAAAAAGCTACTTAGAGTTCTTAATCCTCTAAAATTAGGGAATGAGAAATTAGAAATCTAAAAATCCTAAAACACAAGGATGCTACTAATTTACTACACATACAAGCTCCTACTCGTCTATTCGCTATCTTAGTGTCTTGTGCATAAAATACAGACGTCTCCAAATGTTATATCCAGTATTCTCCAAGTAACTCCACACTATACATATATGTTGGTTACTCTCCTGCAGTGCTAACAACAACATGTGAAAATGGAAAGTTGGTGCCAGTTTAACTAACAATTGACTCGATCACTCGAAGCATAACTTACTACGTTAGAGCTCTCTACCTCTCTTGCAATGTAATCTTGTTATTTTTCATACTAAATAGAGACCAGTTTCCCATATTGGAAATGGATTGGGGTGAGCTTCTTTAACTCGCTTCTTTAACTCACTTTAATTATGTGGGTCTCTTAAGTCCTAATATCTATTTGACCATGCTTACCAATTATCATCCTGAGACCTAGAATCTTCAAGGCACGTCTATTTTAATTCATATGAAGTCAACATAGGTTTATTATCGGCATATTAAGCTTCAACTGATGGTTTCAATCCAGCAATGTCGTCACTGATGCAGAGTCCACCCTAACTGATGCTGAAATGTCACTTAAGCTTATACAACAAAATGTATTAGAATAATAACCAAACAAAAAAACATATAAAAAATCCTAACAACTAACTAAGGGCCTGTTCGGTATCATTTTCTGTTTTGAGTTTTGGGTTTTGTAAAAACTGAAAACTGGTTTTAGTTTTTAGGCTAAGGTTTTTTAAAACAAAAACAAAATCGTATTGAAAGACATTTTGTCACCGCTCAAAACAGAAGTTGATTATCATAATAATTATGCTAGCTATTATTATCATTTTTTATAATTTTAATTATTAATTATTATGCCTACATATTTTACTACTGTTGTCGTCTAAAAGGGAGTGATATAACCTCACAATATCAATATATCACCGGATTTTTCATGAAATGCCCCTGAGGTTTGCGTTAATGCACCAAATACCCCTAAACTTTCCAGAATGCACCAAATACCCTTGAGGTTTTAAAAAATAACACAAAGTACCCTTAATGAGCATTTTCCGTCAATTCATTTAAGTCTCCGTTAACATTAAATTTTTAAAATTTTTCTGTTTTTCTTTCTCTTTTCTCTTTCATGTTCCTTTGTTCTTTCTCCTTCTCCTTCCCAAAATCTCAGGGAGTCTGCAAATCAAATTTTTTTTCCTTATTTTTTTTTTCTTTTTTTTTTCCCTTTTCCTTTATTCTGCTTCCTTCCCCTTCTTTCCATGGATCCTTAAATTCGAACAAAAAATTAAAAAAAATGGGTTTTCTCTCTCCTCCTCCATGGTTGCGAATTAAGGGTTTTTTGGTTGCGAATTTTCTGCTAATTATGAGTGTTTTTTTTGTTGTGAATCATCTGCAAATTAAGGGGTGTTTCTCTTCGATTTTTGTAGATAATATTTCTCAATTTTGGGTGATTTTTTGGGTCGATATTTTGGGTTGATTTTTTGGGTTTGGAAGAAAATAAGAGGAAGAGTTCATTGTGAGCAGCCATGGTAGTCTCCCCCAATCACATTGCAGGCTCCACCACCGTCGTCGCCCGTGTAGGTTGGAGATGGGGTATGTTTTATTGAAGATTTCGTGAATAATTTTTCCGGGTGCTTATATATAATGGCTGATTTTGTTTGGTTTTGATGGTTGGGTTTTGTGATGATGATGGTGATGGTGATGGTGAAGAACAGGAGAGAGAAATTGGGCGAGAGTGAGAAAGAAAAAGGGGCGGGTTTTGCGAATTGGAGGAGAGACGGTTAATTAGGGATAGGATGGTGATGGTCATTGCTTCCATGGTGGTTTGAGATGAGAAAGAAGATGATGATGATGAAGATGTCGTATCAAAATTACAAAGGTGAAGATGAAGACAAATGAAGAAGCAAGCAAGCAGAATAGCAGATTCACATTTTGGGGTCAATTTTTTTTGTTTTTTTAATAGCTAATTAGATTATTTTAGGGGCTTAATTTTTTTAGATAATAGTTAATTAGTTTTTTAGGGGTTTAATTATTTTAATTAAGTATTAATATTAGGATTAGTAGAGAAAATGGTGAGTAAGGGCAAACAAGTAAATTCATACTAACGGGGACTTAACGGAATTGACGGAAAATGCTCATTAAGGGCATTTTGTGTTATTTTTTAAAACCTCAAGGGTATTTGGTGCATTCTGGAAAGTTTAGGGGTATTTGGTGCATTAAGGCAAACCTCAGGGGCATTTCATGAAAAATCCGATATATCACCATGTGTAGCTGTGTAAGTGTATAAAGACCACGTGTACACTCTTTGTTTATTTTACTAAGGAGAGACATGTATAAACTGTGAGCAACTTTTTTTTGTTAAGAAAGCAAAATTAGACTCCTTTAATTTATTCATCCGGTCCTCCCCTTTCCCTGCCATTTTCTTGTCCACCATTGATTCTTCTTACAGGTACACCGTCACTCTCTTCCATCGTCGGGCGATTCAGAAGTCACCTTTTCGGTTTCTCACTCAATCTCCTCCAGGCAGGCCCTTCAATCACCCATAATCCAGAACTCTTTAAACCCCCTCTACTTCAATCCTCCTTCAGATTAAGCATCCCAACATCAACATGGTTTTATGTCGAATATTAGAACTTTGTATTCGATCACCAATTCAGTTGGAGTTAATTGGACATTTTAATTAGGAGAGAGAGTGAAATTAATGGATTCTAATAGTAAGGGTAGCATTAATCGATTTACGGCGAACGTCCGCGACATCGACGATGGTGCACGGAAAGTAGATCGACGGGAGGTAACAACGGGCGGCGAAATATGACAGAAGCAACTGTGACGAGAGGGGAAATTTTTTCATTAACTGTATTTTGTAATTCTGCAATGGTGGGAAATAAGAAGGAAAGTAAAAATAAATCTGTGGAAACCACATTTAGTGGTTTTGGGTTTTCCGTTGCAGTTTTGTGAAATCATGTGAAAAGTTGTTTTATAAATCAATTTCAACGAACAGGTTTTTGTTTTTTTTTGTTTTAAAAAATGGAAACACAGGAAACGGAAGTAATGCCGAACGGGGCCTAAGTAACGAACCACTCAAGCTTCATAAAACATCAAGTTCCAGGTCCAAATTCTATCTAAAATTCAAAATCCTTAAACCCAACCCCACCCACCCTAATTCTTTATATTCTCTGTATCACATAGCAATAAGAAGTCATCAAACTGTAAAAAACGAATGAATTCCCAACAACCAGTCAAACAAATAGGTTCAATAATTCATTTCCTTATTATCTGGAGAATATTTCAATTAAACTCTATAATCTAGATTGTAACAATTCATAGATTCTTGGAAATAATTATTAAATAACCAAAATAAATTAAAAAGACCCACCATAAATCAGAAAGTACCTGAAATTGGAAGCGGGAATTCAATGAATTCCAAGATCAAGATCGAGACGACGAGTGATTCAAAAGACTTTGCTGATCACAACACGAAACAAATATGCCAAACTGATCTCAAGTAACACAAAGGAGAAAAGAAGTATATCCAGACCCTATGAGGTTCATAAACAAGTATGTCCTCCTCTTCATCTTTGTAATTATAACCATTATATGGCCCATCAGCTGTACTTTCATTGTCCCATGAAGAAATTATCCATCAAAATCACCCGATTGCAGCAACGAGTCAGGAACTCAGGACCTAAAATGAGAGAGAAAATTAAGAAAGTTAGCTCAAAACATTAAGATGTCCTTTAAAATACTTCGTATTAAGCTTGTGTCATGTATTTAGAAAAACAGAACACAGGATTTGGTCAAGTAATTAAAATTAGTTGTATCATTCACATCATAATATTTCCTATATGTCAAAATAAAGGACAAAAACATTTGTGATCACAAACCCATAAACATAAAAATCAACAGCTTATAGGCTTACACTGGCCACTTGATCCGTGGTAAGGCTCATGATATACGTAACCCATAGTCTTTGCAAATAAAAGGAAATCAATTGGTAACCTTTGACAACATTGAATCTTCATGACATACCCACTTTCATCAAGCCTCAGTATAGTACTATAGTAACAATTTAACAAACTTTAATTTCTCTACATAAAGTTTATATTAGGAATCAGATAATGTGGACTGACAACAGTTAACATGGCCTTTAAACTAAACTACTCGGTATATATTCAATTGCAGAAAAATCAATTGATAAAACAAATAAATTCAAATAAGGGAGTATGAAAAATTTGAAGGAAGTGGCAATACTCCATTAATGAATAGTTTGGAGATGTGAATTCTACGAAAACAAATTCAGTTACCTAATTGGGCACAATCAATGGTCGGAAAATTCAAGTGACAAACGGCCAAGCAATTTCCCGTTAGAATTCTTTCTCTCTCCTAGTCTCCTTCCTTCATCACACCTCTCCCCCATCATCGCTACCGCCCATCAGCCTGCACAATCGCAAAACATGAAGATGGGACCATGAATTTTTCTTTTGTTGATTTGGGGTCTATAGCCATTGAAGAAATTAATCGCTCATGGATTTGATGGAAGAAAATAAGGTAGTAATCAATGGCTAAAGCCAATAACTGTTCAGAATCCAATCAAAATCTTTAAACGCTATAATCTAGATTAGCAATACATATATTCTTGAAAATTAATGATTAAATAACAAAAAATTAAAACACCCACCACGTACAAATCAGAAATTACCTGAAAATCGAAGCGCAAATTCGATGGAACCCAAGATCAAGATCTGGTTTTTCTGATAACTGGTTTTTATGAGATATCAATTCGCTAACTGGTTTTCTGATGAAATCGAGACGACAGAAATGGTTTTTCTGAAAAACTAAACCTAAGGGTATTCTTACCTCTATTTGGGAAGAGGAAACTTTTAAGAGAGATTCCATTTTTTTTTTTTTTTTGTATTCTAATGTTCTGGCGGTTTATCAAGGTTTTAGAATTTTTCCTAAATTCTATTTATTTTGTCTTTGGCGGCTAAAATCACTTTTTTGATAAATTGGGAATTTTGGCATTACGGCTTATTTTTCCAATTGTAAATATTTAAAAAAATTCAAAAAAAAATAAGGTAACACTTTTTAGTGTTACCATAAAACGTTACCTATTTCTAAAGTGTTACTTTATAATGTTACTTATGTTAAAAGTGGTACATTAAGTGTTACATTCTAAACAAATGTTACCAAAGTGTTACTTATAAATCTAATAATTTTGCATTTCAAAAAGTGTTACCAACACGTGTTACATAAAGTCAATTATGTACTAGTGTTGGCTCGTTGGGCTGGCAGCGTTGCCTCCTCGTATCCGCGATTAATATATTTCCGATATATTATTTATCGTTTCGTATACGACGAATCACCGTCGTACGATACGATTTATTCGTTTCGCCTAGCTTACGAATATTCGCGATACGATATACGATTCGGATGCAAGGTCGTATCATATAATACGTTTTCCAACTGATTCCCGAAAAGCTATTAAATGAATTTCCGATTCATTTAATCCGGTGATCTGTTACATGCCATTGGTGTGACCTTGTAGGTTCAGTCAAGAGTAAGTTGTGAGCTTAATATTCATTAGAACTCACTGATCGGAAGCATTGCTCCAGCTAGCTGTTCCGATCACTTGATCTGACTGAATTAATTGTTCGCAATTAATCTGAACCTTGGTATTAGACTTAATGCACCTTGGGTGAATGACATATTTCCTTCAAATTCACGGCGTGGATTGTGTTGAAACCTCATGCATAATCGTAATGCTCAAGTCTATAATTCAAGCAATGATTGCATATTGGTAAATATGGCAATTGGATGAAAAAACCTATTCCTCAATCAAATGTTGGAATAAACTATGTACATGGTATGTCATAGGATTTGTGGATCCAAATAAATGCTTGAAAAGGAAAGCTAGCTTATGAAATCTAACTACAGATTTAAGCAAGCAATTGGGAATTGGAACTATATTTTAGTGTAACTAATAAGTATTTTAGTTTCATAAAATGTACATGATTCTTATGGATATATAAGAAGTTTAGTGGGAGTACATAAAAACTTAATTGGTCCTATGTGTATCACACACATATCTCTCTATTGTGAAATAAAATTCAAATGCTAATGACTTAGATTTGAAATTATTCATCAATAATGGACCATGGCGAAACTTAGTACATACTCGGTATTAAGATCTATTTACAATGATCTTATGATATTGTTCTGGATTAAGTAATGGCATTTACTAAATCAAACACGAAAGACTCAATTGGAGATATTCGACCCATATGAATAAATCTCAGTAAAAGATGTTTGAACTATGTATAAGCATTTAATAAGTTAAACATCAAACGATCTAAGTAAGATTCTTAACCTATATTATATGTCAAAGAATTTAGCTGGATTTAGTATCTACTGAAACTAGAATGAGCTAAAGTTACATGAATAGAATTCAATTGGGAATTATTCTGCAAAAGAATTTATCATGTATGATATAATATGAGGATCGCCAAAAACGTATCGTATGACTTTAGGCATGACGAACATATACCAATCTCTATTGATCTAAGTGAAGATCAACTAGATTGAGATCAAGAATACTTATGGTACTTGAAAAGGTACATAGGAATAGTTCTTGATTCAAGGAAATAAAGATATGCTAAATATTGATGCTACACGCATAAACACTGGCAAAGGATCAAGCAAGATTCCTTTGGAGTTAACCATTGACAAGGACGAGCTATAGAGCATCGTGTTTTGAAATGGCAACATGGATCGGAGACCATGAGTTGTTGCGTGGGAAATTAAATATTAATTTCTATGTTCTAAAATATAGATGGAAAGTCTTCCACATATCCGTGAACTTCTTGGATAAGCAAATCCAACCAAAGCATCACTAGCAACCTAAACAGTTGAAGTAAAAGTAATTATTGCCTAAGAAGCAATAAAACAGGGTTGTTTATGTTAAAGAGTTCTTCACTGAACTTGGGTGGATCACATGTCTGCTGGTTTGATGGTTCTTCATTACAGAATGCGTAGAACCACTATTGTAGCAAGAAACACTAGATCACAAAAAAAACATACTCAAAAGATCTTATCATCTATCTCGAAGAACATTCGATGAAAATGATATTAAGATTGGCAAAGCATGATAACTAAACCTATGCAACAAGTGAGAAGCAACACTCACATTGTAGCACTGGAAATCAAGCATAGCTTTGAATTCCATGAACTGTTTTAAAAGATGGGTTTGAGGCCCATGGTTGTAAAACAATGGGGTTGAACATTTATCATATATGAAGTGTATTTTCATATTCCATTTAATCTTGGTTTAGTATTAAATGATGAGTCCCTTCAATTTGACGATATATTGAAGAAAGGCTGTTAGGACCAGTCCTGTGACTAAGAAATGTCTATCAAGTGAACTTGAATTTCAAAAGTTGAAAATGGTCCCTGGTCGGAGTTTTCTATAAAGATGGACGCATAGAAAACGTTAGACGACTAGAATGCAAGATGACTAATAGTTCTGTTTCTTGAACTATGTGGACATGGCAATGTCATAATCATTTGCATAGATACTTACTTTGGGAAGACTAGTATCGAACAGACCTATGAAACTTTACTGTAAGAGATAAAAATCTTGAAGGAAATAATGCCCTTGGTCCAAGTATGCATTCTATGTTAAGTCTAATAAATGCGGTTCAGTATTAATTAACAAGTTAATAATTCAGTGAGATCAAGTGAGCTGAATGCCTAGCTAGAGGCCGCTTCAGTTCAAGTGGAATTAATGATATTAATCCACAGCTTACTCTTGACTGAACCCGTAGGGTCACACAAATAGTACGTAAACGGATCAAGTATTTAATGGCATTAAATACTCCATCTATGAATATTCGGAACCGACGGATCTTGGTTTCAGTGGGAGCTAAGATCGTCACAGGCAAGAAATGAATACTCCGGAAACGATGATATTGCCGGAAACGGAAATATGGATCGTATCGGAAATATAAAATATTATCCAAGTCGTAGATGTTGCCGGAAATGGAAACATGGTACGTATCGGAAAATATTATCGGAAATGGAAATATTGCCAGAATCGGAAATATTGCCGGAAACGGAAATATTGTCAGAATCGGAAATATTACCGGAATCGGAAAATAATTCCGGAAACGGAAATATTAAATATTTGTTCGAAACGGAAATTAATTCCGGAATCGGAAATATTAAATATTGTTCGTATCGGAAATGAATTCCGGAATCGGAAAATTTAATCGGAAGCGCATCGTACGAATAAGCATCGGACGAGGCCTGCCGGACGAGGCCCAGCACGAAGCCAGGCCATCGCCCAGCAAGCCAAGCGCGCCGCACAAACAGCCACGCCAGGCCCAGCGCAAGGCCAGGCCCAGCAGGCTGCGCAGCGCGCACAGCACGCGCAGCGCGCAGCGCGCGCGGGCGCTGCGTGGGCTGCTGCTCGCGCGCACGCATAGGGGCCCATCGTGGCTGCCGTGCGTGTGTGTGCAAGTGTTTGTGTTCGTGCACGTTTCCTAAAACATGCAGAGTTCGGTTAATGATTAAATTCCTAATTCTATTTGATAAATTAATTAAATTAGAGTTCTTGTAGGATTCTAGGTTTAATTAATTTGTATCTGAATAGGATTTCGATTCCCTTTCCATACCCCTATAAATATGAGGCTAGGGCTCACAATTTATAACAAGTTTCAAAGTATTCAAAAAGTGAGTTTTTGAGAGAAAACTAAAACACACATCTTGCTCATAAAAGTGCCGAAATTTTCTAGTACCTTAAGGGCGATTCTAGTTGGTCAATCTTAAGGCGGATCCGGACGTGCTGTGGACTATCTACGGAGGGACGACACTTGGAGTCCTAAAGACTTGTTCTTGTTCGGTTCGGGCGCAGCTAGGGAGGGCACGCAACAAAGAGTATGCATCTAAATTATGCTATATGATTATGTGTAAATAATATGTTGTCCTGGGTTAATGGTTGTTTCCGCATGATCTATGTAATGTCATATGTATCATAACCTAACAAATCTGTCATAAGTAAATTTCATTAAAATTATTAGACACTAATCCTCAATACCTGAGTGATTTGAGATTACTTGTTTGAGAACTGCTTACTTTGACGTTGACCAACCGTCGCACCGTAAAAGGAGGCTATAAAGGCAACCCTCAGGTAATCACCTATCAAACGAAGTCTAATCTCAAGATCGCAAGATTGGGATTGTCCTCCCATAAATCGGGATGAGATGCTTAAAAGTTGTACAAGGGCACTCGGAGAGCTAGAAACTGTAAAATGCATGGCCGTGCTCAGATGAATCATAGGCTATGATTATCTGTTTATTTGATCAGTTGAACTCTAAAACCGAGAAACACCTCTGGACATAATAAGGATGACAACTCTTAACTTATGTTCAAGAGCAAGCATCGAGCGACAAAGGAATTAGGAAATGCACACTTGTCCCTAAGGACAAGTGGGAGACTGAAGGAAATAATGCCCTTGGTCCAAGTATGCATTTAATGATAAGTCTAATAAATGCGGTTCAGTATTAATTGACAAGTTAATAATTCAGTGAGATCAAGTGAGCTGAATGCCTAGCTAGAGTCCGCTTCAGTTCAAGTGGAATTAATGATATTAATCCACAGTTTACTCTTGACTGAACCCGTAGGGTCACACAAATAGTACGTAAACGGATCAAGTATTTAATGGCATTAAATACTCCATCTATGAATATTCGGAATCGACGGATCTTGGTTTCAGTGGGAGCTGAGATCGTCAAAGGCAAGAAATGAATACTCCGGAAACGATGATATTGCCGGAAACGGAAATATGAATCGTATCGGAAATATAAATATTATCCAAGTCGTAAATGTTGCCGGAAACGGAAACATGGTACGTATCGGAAAATATTATCGGAAAATGGAAATATTACCGGAATCGGAAATATTGCCGGAAACGGAAATATTGTCAGAATCGGAAATATTATCGGAATCGGAAAATAATTCCGGAAACGAAAATATTAAATATTTGTTCGAAACGGAAATTAATTGCGGAATCGGAAATGTTAAATATTGTTCGTATCGGAAATGAATTCCGGAATCGGGAATTTAATCAGAAAGCGTATTGTATGAATTAGCATCGGACGAGGCTTGCTAGACGAAGGCCCAGCACGAAGCCAGGCCGACGCCCAACAAGCCACACGCATCCAACACGCCAAGTGCTCGACCAGGCCCAGCGCAAGGCCAGGCCTAGCCAAGCCTTGGCGCGCGACAAGCTCAGCGATGGGCTGCGAGGATGGGCCTCAGCGCTGTGCGCTCGGCGTGGGCCGCAAGGCTTGCGTGCGGGCGTGTGGTGCTTGCGCGCTGCTCGTGTGCGTGACGAATCCTAATGCTATTGGAATTCGTGCATTGATTAAATCCTAATCCTAAAAGATTAAATTTATTATTTAGGGATCTAATAGGATTCTAATTAATAAATTAGTATTCTAACAGGATTCGAATTCCTTTTCCATAGTCCTATAAATATATGCCTAGGGTCATAATTTTAGGCATGAGTTTTCAATTAGTATTCATACAATAAAACAGTGATTTTTGAGCAGAAAAATCAGTCACTTTCTCGCCCGATAATAGCCGAAATTTATAGTACCTTAAGGGCGATTCTAGTCGGTCAATCTTAAGGCGGATCCAGACGTGCTGTGGACTATCTACGGAGGGACAACGCTTGGAGTCCTAAAGACTTATTCTTGTACGGTTCGGGCGCAGCGAGGGAGGGAACGCTACAAAGTGTATGCACCTAAATTATGCTAAATGATTATGTGTAAATAATATGTTTCCTGGCATTAAGGTTTTCCGCATGATTTATGTTTTGTCATATGTATCATAACCGAACACTTTTGATGCTTCTTGGTGTTGTTGATCTTCTTGCCACTTTGTGTGGTTGTATATATGACGAGCTTATGATGATTTTTAGTTTGTTTTGGCCATTTGGCCCTTGTCTACTAACATTTTTCTTGGTTGTTTTTGAGTTGTTTTTGGTATGGTTCTGTTGATATGGGTTCGCATTTCCGACCATTGCCATGCCCGACTATTCTTATTGGTGAGTTCGTTCGGTTTTTACCGGTTCTTTGCGGGACTTACTGTTAGGTTATGATACATATGACAATACATAAATCATGCGGAAACAACCATTAAGCCAGGAATACATATTATTTACACATAATCATATAGCATAATTTAGATGCATACTCTTTGTTGCGTGCCTTCCCTAGCTGCGCCCGAACCGAACAAGAACAAGTCTTTAGGACTCCAAGTGTCGTCCCTCCGTAGATAGTCCACAGCACGTCCGGATCCGCCTTAAGATTGACCAACTAGAATCGCCCTTAAGGTACTAGAATTTTCGGCACTATTGAGCAAGGAATGTGGCTGAATTTTTCTCTTAAAACTCACTTTGAATACTTGAATTAATCTCTGAAAATATGTGACCCTAGGCACGTATTTATAGAGTTATGGAAAGGGAATTGGAATCCTAGTAGGATACGAATTAATTAAACTTAGAATCCTATAAGAACTCTAATTAATTAATTTATCCTTTTAGGAATAGGAATTTAATTATATACTAATTCTAATAGTTTTAGGAATCGTGCATGAACACAAACTCACACACACACACGGCAGCCACGAGGGCCGCCCATGCGTGCGTGCGAGCAGCAGCCCACGCAGCGAGGCCCATGGTGAAAAGGTTTCATCGTAGTCCACACCGTGGACTTGCCTGTAACCTTTTGCAACCAATCTAGCTTTGAAAACTTCAAGTTTCCCATCCTTGTCTTTTTTCAGTTTGAAAACCCATTTGCTTCCAATGGCTTGGTAGCCATCTGGCAAATCGACCAAATCCCATACTTGGTTTTCAGACATGCATGGAGTCTAATTCAGATTGCATGGCTTCTTGCTACTGCTTGGAGCTAGGGCTCGTCATAGCTTGTTTGTAAGTCGCAGGTTTATCACTTTCAAGTAATAGAACGTCATAGCTCTCGTTCGTCAAAATACCTAAGTACCTTTCCGGTTGAGATCTATATCTTTGCGATCTACGCGGGGTAACATTTCTAGATTGACCATGATTCTCACCAGATTCTTCTAAAGATCTCTGAGTTTCATCCTGAATGTCATCTTGAGCATTCTCTAGAGTTTGTTGTTCGACTCGAATTTCTTCGAGGTCTACTTTTCTCCCACTTGTCATTTTGGAAATGTGATCTTTCTCCAAAAAGACACCATCTCGAGCAACAAATACCTTGTTCTCAGATGTATTGTAGAAGTAATACCACTTTGTTTCCTTTGGATAGCCCACAAGGATACATTTGTCAGATTTTGGATGAAGTTTGTCTGAAATTAATCGTTTGACGTATACTTCACATCCCCAAATCTTAAGAAAAGACACATTTGGAGGCTTTCCAAACCATAACTCGTATGGAGTCTTTTCGACAGCTTTAGACGGAGCTCTATTTATAGTGAGTGCAGCTGTATTTAGTGCATGTCCCCAAAATTCTAATGGAAGTTCGGCCTGACCCATCATTGACCTGACCATGTCTAGCAAGGTTCTGTTCCTCCGTTCCGACACACCGTTCCATTGTGGTGTTCCAGGAGGAGTCAATTCTGATAGAATTCCACATTCTTTCAGATGGTCATCAAATTCATAGCTCAGATATTCACCGCCTCTATCAGACCGCAGTGCCTTTATCTTCTTGCCTAATTGATTCTCTACTTCACTCTGAAATTCCTTGAATTTGTCAAAGGATTCAGACTTATGCTTTATTAGGTAGACATAACCATATCTACTGAAGTCATCAGTGAAAGTGATAAAGTAGCTGAAACCACCTCTAGCATTTGTACTCATTGGTCCACATACATCTGTATGGATTAAACCCAATAGTTCATTTGCTCTTTCTCCAACTTTAGAGAAAGGTTGCTTTGTCATTTTGCCAAGTAAACATGATTCGCATTTACCATAATCCTCTAAGTCAAATGGTTCTAGAATTCCTTCCTTTTGAAGTCTTTCTAAGCGTTTCAAGTTTATATGGCCTAATCGACAATGCCACAGATAGGTGAGATCTGAATCATCCTTTTTGGCCTTTTTTGGTATTTATGTTATATACTTGTTTGTCGTGATCTAATAAATAAAGTCCATTGACTAATCTAGCAGATCCATAAAACATCTCTTTAAAATAAAACGAACAACTATTGTTTTTTATTAAAAAGGAAAATCCCTTAGCATCTAAGCAAGAAACTGAAATGATGTTTTTAGTAAGACTTGGAACATGGAAACATTCTTCCAGTTCCAAAACTAGCCCGGAGGGCAACGACAAATAGTAAGTTCCTACAGCTAATGCAGCAATCCGTGCTCCATTTCCCACTCGTAGGTCGACTTCACCCTTGCTTAACTTTCTACTTCTTCTTAGTCCCTGTGGATTGGAACATAAGTGTGAGCCACAACCTGTATCTAATACCCAAGAAGTTGAATTAGCAAGTATACAGTCTATAACGAAAATACCTGAAGATGGAACGACTGTTCCGTTCTTCTGATCTTCCTTTAGCTTTGGACATTCTCTTTTGTAATGGCCTATTCCATCACAATAAAGACAGCTTGATGTGGACTTGTCCTGCTTTGATTTAGCATTGCCCTTGGACTTTCCACCTTTCTTGAACGGTCTCCTTCTAGCCTTGAGTAAATCTTTGGCTTCACAGTCCAGTATTATTTCAGCCTTTCTGACAAGGTGAACAAATTCTACAACTGTTTCTTCTCTTGGTTCACTTAGGTATAGTTGCTTGAAGCGACCAAACCCACTGTGTAGTGAATTGAGCAAGATAGAGACTGCCATCCTTTCGCTTATTGGTGTTCCTAGTAGACTTAGGCGATCAAAGTATGAACACATAAGATCCACATGGAACCTCAGTGGGACGCCTACCCTCTGTTTAGTGCGAAGGAGCTGAACATGTGTTTCTTGGACCTCCATCCTATAACACCTGTTGGGAGAACCAACCTTTAGACCAGACGTTGATTCAATCAACTCATGGACGTTCAGGTCCCTGTCCTCCGTACTTCCACGACAGATATCCCTCAGATTCTTGATGAGCGTAAAAGGTTCATAAGCTACAAACCTTTTAGCCCAATCATCAGGGATATTGTTCAGCATGAGACTCATAACCTTTGTGAGATCCGCATCCCAGGCGTAAAATCTCTCAGGGGTCATGTCTCTGGCATAGTAGCTTGGCATGGGATGTGACAGTACATACTCAAGTCCATTGAGTTTGACTATTTCAACTAGCTTAGCTTCCCATTCAAGAAAATTTGCCAGGTTCAGCTTGACCATAAGCTCAGAACCCATGATGATGTTTTGATTGTTGTTTGCCATATTAAAACTACAATTGAAAAGAATAACCATTCACAGTTTCTCTTAATAAACTTAAATTCTAGCATACATGCATAATTCAATGTTTATTAAGCATTTTATTCAAGTTATGTGTTCCGGCAGGTGTGAATAAAATGATTCCAAGATCCTAAAATCATTGAAGAACTAAGCACAGTTTGTCGACTTAATCCTAGAACATCTTAGGTAAGCAAAAGCCTTTTGCTAATAGTCTAGAAACTATTCTTGGTTGATAGGTACGTCTAAGAACTTATTAGGTAAACCTATCGATTTTGCCACGACATAAAAGGACTCCTTACTTATATCGTTGAGTTTCACCAAAACTAACATGTACTCACAATTATTTGTGTACCTTGCCCCTTTAGGACCAATAAGTAACACCTCGCTGAGCGAAAACTATTACTAGATTGATGTAAAGGATATCCAAGCAAGTGTATATTTTGGCATGGCACCTTTTAACTCAATTTTTAAGTTTGGAACTTAAGGCTCTTACTATGTTGGTTAGATTTTAAGTGAACTAAAATCCTTAATCATGCAACATAATCAAGCTTTTGATCTCATGCATTTTAAGACATATTTAAAAGCAATAAATAACTTAAAACATGCATAAGATAAATGTGATCTAGTATGGCCCGACTTCATCTTGAAGCTTTGACTTCAAAGTCTGTCTTGAAAATCTCCGTGGGAGGCACCATTTTCTTCAAATAGGATAAGCTATAACTAATTACAACTATTTGATGGTACGCAGACCATATTTGAATTGAAAAATAACTTTGGTACTTTAGACCAATTACATTCAAATTAATGGTACGCAGACCATATTTTCTATCCTATTTGGGCCATACTAGTCACTTCATAACCTGCAAAACAGTATATATACAATATATACCATTCACCCATTCATTATCATGAATGGCCCACATAGCTGGTTAGTAAAACACATTATGCATCACGTAAACATTTGCAGCAATTAATCAAGGGCACCAATAATCTACCAATTATTCAGTCCTTATTAATTCTAATCAAGTTGTTTTAACCTTAAGGATTTGTAGACCTTAATCAAGAGTTTTATGACTAAAAGGGCTCCCACTCAAACCAATAAATTCATATGCTTTACTAATTTTAAACATAAAAATGTATTTCAAGTCTAACCGGAAACATACAAATTTAATTAAAATTTAAAGCTCATATAAATTTATAATTGAATCCAAAAGTTTAATTTAATTTCAGTCGTATTTAAATTAATTCATGATTTTAATTTTTAGTAAAATAATTAGAATAAATAAAATTTATTATAATTACAATATTCAAAATTAAAATCCTAGAAAATAATTTAAATTATTAATTTTAAAATTAATTAAAATTACGTAAACTGAAAAATTTCAAATTAAACATTCAAAACGATCTAATCGTAACGCAAACACCCTACGCATCGCACGCCCATGGGCCGCACGCACACAGCCATCGCTGGCCATGTGCGCGCAGCCCATGCGCTCGTCGCATAGCTGCTGCATCTACCATCGCAAGCCATCGCACGCTTTGGTGCTCGCTGCGCGCGCTCCATCGCTCCCCGTGCGCGCGAGCCATTCCTCGCTGTGCGCGCGAGCCATTGCTCGCTGTGCGCGCGACATCGCTCGCTGTGCGCGCGAGCCATTGCTCGCTGTGCGCGCGACATCGCTCGCTGTGCGCGCGAGCCATCGCGCGCGATCAACGCTGGGCGCAGCGCTCGTGGCACGCGAGCTTGCGCTCGCTGCGCGCGAGGCTGCGCGCTCTTGCGCGAGGCAGTGCGCGTCGTGGCGCAGCTCGCTTGCTGCCCACACGCGACTGCCATGGCTCGCCTTTCGCCCATGCCCATTCGTCCATAGCTCGTGGCCCACGACACAAGGCAGGGCTGCTGCCTTGTGCTCGTGCACCATGCCTTGCTCATTGCATTCGTGCCGCACGGGCGACGAGCTCCCTTTCTCGTCGTCGCATGCCCGCACTATACAACACCCCTTAAGGGTAACACGAAGCGTCCATTGCTTTGTGCGTGCAAGTTATATGAACGAATCGCATAAAATTTTAAAATTTATATTTAAAATTAATGACAAATTAATAAATAATATTAATTTCATAATTTTAGGGCGAAAAATCGAAAATTTATTATTCAATTGATTTCCGATTGTCTTGGATTCAAGTCTAGGTCATAAAAATTTAAAATTTATCATAAATTTACAATTTTTATGGTGGTTTTTAATCATAGGTTTCTAATTAAATTATAATTAATTATGAAAATCAAATTAATTCTAAATTATTCTAATTTTCAACAAATTAATCATAATTACAAATTAGATTGCATAATTAACAAGGCTAGGCATTCAAACTTGTTAAACATATACAGTAGGTCAATCAAAAATTCAAGATTTATCAACAAGAATCGCAAATATTGAATTTAACATCTTAAATTTACGAAATTTTGCATTCGAAAAACTAAAACCTTCGAAAAGTCATAGTTAGGCTTCGAATTTGAGAATTCTGGGTTCGGCAGAAAACTACTATTTTTGTCAAAATTTTAGAATGCCTTTTACATGCGGAATTGACACAAAAATCACTCGATTTGGATGAGTAACGAAGAAACTGCCGAAAAACTGCGTACGTATAATTAAATAAACGCAATTTGCAATTAATTAACAATTACGAAAATTAATCACCCCTTTTAATTCATGCAAATTTGTAATATTTAACCATGTTCATGCAATTTAGATTATGAAAATAATAAGGGGCTCTGATACCACTGTTAGGTTATGATACATATGACAATACATAAATCATGCGGAAACAACCATTAAGCCAGGAATACATATTATTTACACATAATCATATAGCATAATTTAGATGCATACTCTTTGTTGCGTGCCTTCCCTAGCTGCGCCCGAACCGAACAAAAACAAGTCTTTAGGACTCCAAGTGTCGTCCCTCCGTAGATAGTCCATAGCACGTCCGGATCCGCCTTAAGATTGACCAACTAGAATCGCCCTTAAGGTACTAGAATTTTCGGCACTATTGAGCAAGGAATGTGGCTGAATTTTTCTCTTAAAACTCACTTTGAATACTTGAATTAATCTCTGAAAATATGTGACCCTAGGCACGTATTTATAGAGTTATGGAAAGGGAATTGGAATCCTAGTAGGATACGAATTAATTAAACTTAGAATCCTATAAGAACTCTAATTAATTAATTTATCCTTTTAGGAATAGGAATTTAATTATATACTAATTCTAATAGTTTTAGGAATCGTGCATGAACACAAACTCACACACACACACGGCAGCCACGAGGGCCGCCCATGCGTGCGTGCGAGCAGCAGCCCACGCAGCGAGGCCCATGGCCTTAGGCGCGCGCTGGGCCTGCCTTGCGGTGGGCCTGGGCGCTGCCTTGGCTGGGCGCGCGTTTGGCTTGCTGGGCGATGGCCCGACTTCGTGCTGGGCCTTCGTCCGGCAGGCCTCGTCCGATGCTAATTCGTACGATACGCTTCCGATTAAATTCCTGGTTCCGGAATTCATTTCCGATACGAACAATATTTAATATTTCCGATTCCGGAATCAATTTCCGTTTCGAACAAATATTTAATATTTCCGTTTCCGGAATTATTTTCCGATTCCGATAATATTTCCGATTCTGACAATATTTCCGTTTCCGGCAATATTTCCGATTCTGGTAATATTTCCATTTCCGATAATATTTTCCGATACGTACCATGTTTCCGTTTCCGGCAACATCTACGACTTGGATAATATTTATATTTCCGATACGATCCATATTTCCGTTTCCGGAAATATCATCGTTTCCGGAGTATTCATTTCTTGCCTGTGACGATCTCAGCTCCCACTGAAACCAAGATCCGTCGATTCCGAATATCCATAGATGGAGTATCTAATGCCATTAAATACTTGATCCGTTTACGTACTATTTGTGTGACCCTACGGGTTCAGTCAAGAGTAAGCTGTGGATTAATATTATTAATTCCACTTGAACTGAAGCGGCCTCTAGCTAGGCATTCAGCTCACTTGATCTCACTGAATTATTAACTTATTAATTAATACTGAACCGCATTTATTAGACTTAACATAGAATGCATATTTGGACCAAGGGCATTATTTCCTTCACTTACTCCCACGGCATATCCGGTAATATCCTTCTATCTCCCTTTCATTCTTTGGGACGGGCATATTTCATATGGGGCATTTGGTTGGATGGGTAGCTGTGCCCCTCCTAGTTTTGTTTTAGGCCTTGGGGACATGGCCTAATTCAAGCTTGGGGGGAGTTTTGTTGTATATTTGCCTATTTGTGATGCTCATATCTTTGAAATCATACCTTGTGTGCACTTGTATATATTAGTTTCTTTGTTTTTAGTTTGCTTTTAGTTTGATTTTAGTCTCGTTTGTTTTTCTTTTGATTTTTTGTTTTCCTTTTGTTGTGATTTCTTCTTTTCTTCCTTTTTCTTTCCTTTTGCTTTGTTTTCCTTTCCTTTTGTCAAGGCAAGTTTTTCTAGGTTTCTTAGGCATTATTCTTGATTTGGGAAAATAAAGTTGTAACTTGTAGGCTAGAATGCTTTTATTCCTAATTGGTAGATGTTTGCACGGTTTTCAATGTCTTGGGTCGAATCTAGGATTTAGGTGTTAAGAAAGTCGGTTAGAACTTTGGGTAGCATGAGTCTTGAACCCTTGGTTTGTGGTAAGACGGTGTTGATCTCTCCAGTGACTTGAAACCGGAGAGAGTAGTATTTGCTCCCATGTGAGGATCATGTTCATATTAGCCCAAACACATGTTTACATATATTGAGTGGCATGGATCCTCGGCATTGACTTTCTTATCTCCCGAATTTGACTTTTTCCTTTCCGAGGCCGCGACCGAACTACTTTAGGGGACGATAAAGGCATTTCTTTCGGTGACTATTTTTCTTTTTAGTTTAGGACTTTATTTTCTATTTTTCTCATATATTTTTGTTTGCATTTGCCCCCTTGCTAGCCATTTGAGCCTTTCCCCTTCATTTCTTATAAGCACATTACAACCTTATTAGCCTTTGTTTTATTTTCAACCTTAGAAGTGATAGTGAAGCTTTGAGTTATGATGCTTGATGGTTTTGAATGTATATGCAAAGTTGAGGAATGATGGTTGATGGGAAAGAATGGCAAGTTTTGGGAATTATGTTGTATATAGTGAATAAATAAGCAAAAGCAAAAGAAAAAGGAAAGTTTTGAAAAAGCCAAAAATAAATAAAAACAAGGCAAGGAGAAAAGTTTCATTTGAAACACAAAAAAAGAGAAAATCAAATCAAGAAAAGTTCAAAAAAGAGTTTTAGTTTAGTTTTGTAGTTGAATAAGCTTGGGGGTACCCCAAATAAGTGGTTTGAGTTTGTGTTGGTTCGATTTGCTTGAGTTGAGTTCATTTTGCACTTCACTTTAGGTATGAGCACCAATTACCAAATTTGTTCCACACCTTACCCCTAGCCTAACGATACACCCTAAAAAGTCCTCTTGACCCTTTTGAGTTGAGTCATTGTCGGTGGAGGGAGGATTTGGTCAAGTTTATGGAATGGGATTGTCATGCTAAGATGTAGAGTAACCTTCTCTTCTCCCTTACAATTCTTGTTTTCCGGCGCCTTCGCGACGTCATGAGAAGCTATTCTTGAGGGTGAATGGGATCTAGAGAGTTGACGCGGTAAGATCGGTGGAAGGGGGATAGATAAGTGCATGCCCTTAGTTCTCTTTTCTTGGAATTTGAATCCTTCACTCAACTTAGGATATTGGTTAGCGTGCATTCGTTTATTTGGTTAGTAATGTTAGCATTCTTTGGTGCTCGTTCCATAATAAAGGCCCTTTTCTTGAATTTTGTAGTTTCATTTTTTCTTTCTTTTCTATTTTCTTTTTCTTTCTTTCTTTTTCTTTTCTTTCTTTTTCTTTTCTTTCTTTTTCTTTTCCTCTTTTTTCTTGGTTTGTTTTCATTTTAGGTCTTGCCTTGATTGTATTTTTGGAAGAGTTATAGGTGATTCTCTTTGGAAACCCTTGCGAGATCCCACTCGCCCTCATGAGCGATTGTGGGGTTTAAAGAGCTTGTTGCATGCGCTTAAACATTATTGGTAAAATGCAGACCCGCATTCTGAATTCGATTCACACCGAATTAACCTCTTTACTAGTCCTGCCCATTATATAGTACTTTTAGAAAACAACACAACAAAAACTAAAATTGGAAAATTGTCATGGAACATCCCTTCCCAAGCAAGAGATAGACTTGTATCTTCTATTTCACAATGATTCAGTTATTCCACAAATCAGATAAGGGTTCTTGGGTTGATGGTTGATGTAAGAGTTTGTTCTGGTTGAGTCTAGAAGTTATTACATACTTGCATTTCATAACAAGGTTGCAGCTAACAATCATATATATACACCTTAAATTTCTAGGACGTGAAGGCACCACTTCAAATTACATGTAATGATAACCCACTCTCGTTCCGTTTTATTTCTAAAACAATCAATCAACAATTAACCACTTGAGGAGCTGGTTTAAATAAAGACTACACCACAATAATAAATTTGTTATTTTGAAATGTAAACACCTATTATTTGAATAAAAATATGTCGTATAGTTGTGTTATTGTTGTTGTTGTGCCCAGATTGGTGTGAGCAGTTTGGTGTCTGCTAGTCTGTTTTGCAGACTAATGGGGTGTTTATGGATGCTGGCTTCAGCTGCAGGTTTAAAAGGGGTGATGTTGAATCACTATTTTGTACAATGTGTATGTTTTTCTTTTTTGTCTTTGTTGACTGTTAGATTGTTTTCTAGGGGGCGTTTTTTTGTTCAGTTCTAGTTTCGTAGGTTAGTTGGTGTTTGGTTGTGTTTTTGATGGGTTGGTGGTTTGTTCCCACCTTTTACATGCATTATTTGGTTCTATTCTTAATATATGCTTATTAACCAAATTTTTTTCATGTATATTTATTTTGGGTCTTTGAGATGATCTTGGTAATTATTGGCAAGTGCAAATAGATTGGGTTGGATGATACAATAATTCTCCAAGATGACACACGACCTTTCTTTCTTTGACTGATCTTTAAGTCTTTTTATTTTTGAATATATTTTTTGATGTTGTATTTCAGTCATAATTCATATACAAATTATGCTTAAATGTCTCCAAAGTATTTTTCTCACTCTCCTTCTCATCCGCCTCCGCCATTGGCAGCAGAATCCGTATGGGCTACCTCCACCACAACAACCGCGTCCTCCGTCGTATACATGAAATCGCACCAACCTTATCCTCCGCTACCTCTCCCTTCCCAAGTACAATCACTCCTTCCTCCAGAATCAAGTAATTATATTTTCTTCAAGGCCTTTTGGTTTTAGTGTTTTCTTCAAGGCTTTTTGGTTTTTAGGCTTTTTCTGCACCACAGGCGCCCACCTCCAAAATCTGTTATAGTCTTTCTTCTTGTTTCTTTTTATTATGCCTAAATTCGTACTTCTCATGAATTATGACATGTAATTTTTTAAATATCTAATTGTGAATGAGTAGGCATAATTCAAAAAATCTGTTGGTTAATTAAGGATGCTCATGTTAAGGTCAAAGAGATCAGTGATTCTGACCACAATGCTAATGTCACTGTAGTTCTTCTTTTAGTTGTTCACTCTTCTCCTAAATCTGCAATGCTTGTTCAATGCTGGTGAGTTCTTAATTTATTGATTTATTTGCGGTTAAAAACTTCAATTTTGTTTGGTTTGTTTGTGTTTGTGTTTTTAAAAATTGTATTTGATTTACAAGTCGTTTAATACCTCTAGAAATTTTCTATTTCATACTCCACAATTTCATCATGGATATCTGAAAGACTTCAATAGCTCCAAATCAACCCAACTGTATTTTTCTAAGTGTAACACTGACTTGAGTAGAAGGCCGAAGAGTTACTAAATTATTTCAACTGAGGTTCCTGTCTGTTTCCAGAAAGGGTCGATTTCACTTTCTACCTAATTTTCTGCTTTTTTGAAGTATTCTTTTGTGTGACGATAATTGAAGTGGGGAGAACATAAAAATGCATATTGCTACCCCTTTCTTTGTAAACTGGTTGTATCATTAGCTCGTTCTCTCAGATATTTTTGCAAGTAGGACATTGTTGTTTCTAGAGTTGGGGGGAAGTTGTTTAGCTTCAGCTGTTGGTCTACGTTTATAAATGTTTGTTCGTTGACGGTTTTTTCTTGTATTGTTTGAAATGTTGTTGGAATATGCTGATCATATGGTTACTGCTCAGGCATTGGGCATAATAATGGGAAAGATCTCATTGGTACTGATGGATTCATCACTGGAAGGAAAATATGTAGATGAGGATGATGCTATAATGATTGAATTAGCATCAAAATGCCTTCAGTATGAAGCCAGGGATCGACCTGACATCAAATTCCTTTTTACAGCATTAGATCCCTTGCAAAAAGAGGTATACTTTATTTTATGGGGATTTTTACGGGCAATTTTTCAGTTGTAAATGTTTTAATTAAATTTTAGCTTTTATGCTACTTATAGATAAAGTATTGATGGAAATAGTTGATTAGTTACATCTCATGTTCTAATGGGGTTGCCGAAGACTGCAGTAGTGGTGCCAATAATGACCTCTCCCCTAGGAAAGGCTTGTGAAAGGATGTATCTCACAGCTGTGCATGACATATATTACTTAAAACATAGTAATGAATAATATATATTGCTTAAAACATAACAATGGAGATATAGAGTTAATACTGAAATTTGGACCTAGAGTTGTACCAAAAACTTGTTCGAGGATCTGAAATTCATTTGTTTATTTTTAGAACTCAACTTACTTCACTCTTGGGTCTTATACCTATCCTCTTGCAACTGTGTCCTTGATGGTGGTTTCAACTATGTTGTTTAATTGTAGCAGTCTTATTTTTACGCAAAGGCAGATGGTGGGAAGTATTCGAAGCTTGGGATTTGTGTCGGAGTTTATATGGACGGGGGTAGAATATTAATTAATAAACAACTATATATTGTTGGGGATTTGTATCGGTGATGAGCGGCATTTATGTCGCTCTAAGCTTAGGATTTTATAGAATTTTATTATGCTTTTTGGTAGTTTTGTATAGCTTTTGTTACATTTTTATGCCCTTATACAATCTTTGCACTTTTCAGGAAAATATTGGAGAATGATGGGAAATGAGTGGAAATATGCTCGAATGAGGCCCGTGCGATCGCACGGGAATTTTGTGTGTTCGCGCGGGTCAGCAGACTTGGTCCTGAAGTCAAGCTGACCGTGCGATCGAATTCAAGAAGTATGCGGTCGCACAAAATAGCAAATACAATGCAGGAACTTTTCAGAATTTCGTGCGCTCGCACCAGCATTCAGCCCGCTCGCACTGATTCTTTGTGTGCTCGCACGGAATTTTCGTGCGAGCACATGAAGAAATTTAGATATTTGGCTATCTCAAGGCCGTGCGCTCGCACGGAAATGGAGCCCGTTCGCACGGTGCGAAGAAGAGAATCGTCGCTAAGAACGATCGCACAGAGCTGGGGCACGTTCGCACCGATGAGATGTCGTATAAATAGATTTTTCGTTTTATTAATGAACAATGAATTCCAGAATTAGATTTTCATCAAGTTTTAGAAAGGTTTCTCTTCAAGCTTAGTTTTCTAGATAGATAAACTCCATTGCTTTGAAGCTTCAAGTTGTAATTTCTTCAACTCTTTCAATTCCTTGCAATTTTAATTCAAATTCTTAGTTCTTTGTTCTTGCTATTTTTCTATTGTTCTTTAATTCTTCTTTAATTCTTGAATTCCTCTATTGGTTTGATTTTAGTTTCATTAATTCTCAATTCTCTTTTGATTTACAATTGAATGCTGAACTTCTTGATTCCTTCCTTTTACTCTCTCAATTACATGATTACTTGCCTTGAATTCTTGCATTTCCTAATTTCAAGCATGTGTAGTGAGTAGATTTAGGTTAGGGATAGAGGAGAATCTAGGGGCTTAATTAGGGGAAATTGATGGTTGAATGTTGATTGATTGATGTAATTAAATTTGATTTGGTGATAGGACATCCATGACTAATTGAGTAGTAGTTGCAAATACTAATTGATTGGATTTGATTGGATATAATCTAGGTTTGGCAAGACATTGTGAGCCTATTTTATGCAAGTGAATAGTAGTTCCTATATGCAAGTGGGCTAGTTTAGGATTAGGCGAAAGCTCTTCTATAGATTAGATGCTTCGCGTGCTCCATTTGAGAGGTGGCGAGTACGTCATTCGATTCTATTCCCCTATGCACTAAGTCTTTGCATCATCATGATTGCTTGATTGTTTAGATCGCTTCCCCCGATTTCCCTAGCCTATCCCTTATTCCCTAGCGTTTCCCTATATTGGTTTAATTCGTTTGGTTGTTAGCCTATTTTTCCTAGAAATAATTCAAACCAACTTTTGTCCAAACTAGCTTAACGCCTTGACTCAATGCACACCGTTTCTATGGGACGATCCCTATGCTTGCCACTATAGCAATATAGCCGGTAGATTAGGTGGTTTATAATTTTTTTTGGTCGAGTGGTTTTCTTTTCAACGTCTGAAAATCCTCCAATCAATCGGCCTTCATATGGGTGGGGGACTTGATTAAAACATACGTAGTATCTAGTTAGTTATTAGTTACCTTTAAAAAAAAAGTTAGTTATTAGTTAATACGAATAATGAAGGGTTTCTACTTTCTATTGCTTGTCTTGTTTGCAGCTTCCGTGAGAGAAGTTCAACACCAAACTTATTCATTACATCGTAAAGGGACCCCAAGGATGCTAATTGTGATAATGTGAAGCTGGTCGAACTGATAAGGTCGTCGGTGGTCCTTTCTCTTGCTTTATTTCTTTTATCTTTTTTTGGTTATATTTTTATATCTTCTAAAAGTTGTGTATATATAATATTTAGAATTTGGTTGGAGAAACAAGTTTGAGAACTTAGTATGTATAGTGTTGTCTATTTCAACGTTATCCATCTGTATGTTATTTTATCTGCAAATGACTTGGTAGTTTCGAATGGAACTGATGTAGTGATGGTTGGTGGTATTGTGTTTTGTAAAGCCCTATTCCTGCTGCTACTGCTTTGTTGCGGCTGGGTAATAATAATAATAATAATAATAATAATAATAATAATAGTAATTATTATTATTATTATTATTTATTATAAAATTAGTAACTGGCATGAAAAAGATATAGTTACTACTACATATTCTAGTAGTAACTGGCTTATGCTTGTAGTAACTGGCAATAATCGAAGCTAGTTACAATAAAAATGTAATAGTAACTGGCTAAGTCTAACACTAGTTACAAATAGTACTGTTATTTTTGAAAATTTTGACATATAGTAACTGGCAAAAATAAATGCCAGTTACGAATAGTACTGTATTAGTAACTGGCATATGGCAGTTACTAATAATTTACACTATTAGTAGCGGTGGCTATAGCAACGGACGATGTTCGTTACTAAAAGCCTAGTTTTTCCAGTTACTAATAGCACTTTTTCTACTAGTGTCGGAGGCACGTTTCCAGGCACAAAGAGCCGTCATCCACACGCGAGGAACGTACACTTGAACATCGGCAATCCACTCCGATAGGCCGAGAGCCACACCTCGGTATCATGAGGAATATTTTGTTCAATCCCCGCAACAATATTGGAATCGGTATGATCGGTACAGATCCCATCAGGACCAGGTAAGACATACAATCCACCTAAAAGATTCACCTTTGTGCAGAGGTATTCTAGAATAACCCATAGAGAAGGTAAAAATGCCCACGTTCAAATACAGGGGAACCACTGATTCTGAAAATCACTCCACCGCCTTAGAGCAACATATGATGCTTGTGAGGGGGGTCGAAAAAGACCTGTTTAGGGTCTCCTCTTTACTTGCCCTCGTGGATGTGGCAAGAAATATTAAGTAAAATTAGACTAACTGTGGGCATTAGCCTCTTTTTACTAAACGATGGAGTTGCCATTCAGTTTTCAACGACAATGAGGAAAGCTGACAAAACCCGGTTATTGTAATGAAAGAGTAGAAACTTTTGGGCTTAGGCTCCGGTATTTTACCATAACGGCCTTAGGTTCCCTTGTGATCCCTGGTGTGGAGATCACTCAAAGCACATCTAATTAAGCAGAAATGGAGAATTCGGGGGACATTATATAATACGAGGAGTGCCCAGTATTAGCCCATGCAGCGGTCCTTACTAGTACGATGAAACGAACACGGGACATGCATTATACTACATTATTAATATGGATTGATTTTAATGCACAAGTATTAACTAACAAACTTCAAGGGGAAAATTTAGATTAGTTTAAGGTACCGAACAATAATCTAGATTTTCCAAAGAATATCTTATTAGGCATGATAAATAATCAGATTATGTTTAATAGATTTATAGGGAGATTAAAGCAATAAACAGAATACGTCACGTTACAATGTAGATTAGGCTATATTGCGGTTCTCATAAACTAACCACTTGTCTTCACTAGCTTTCCTTTTCCGCCACGTACTTCCCTCGAATTGACTAGACTCTTGGGTAGGATCTAGAACTTCCTTTAATCTTGGGCCTTAGGATGATTATAGGTTAGGCTATAATCCCTTCAGCAATTCGGTAGTAATGGGCAGATTCAGGTATTTGTACGGACAAAGTTCTGCTTAACAAGAGATAATACCTCACAATTGTTCCGAATACAGAACGATTACAGATACTTACGGAAGGCTTATTGAGACTTTAGGCTTAGGATATGAACTTGGGGATTCTTACGGAAGAATTATATTTGGCGCCCTTAATCCGGTGGTTTGAGGATCTATTTATAGTGAAAAGTGTCATGGAAGATAGACGTTTAGGCCATTTTAGAACAACCAAAACACACTTGCACGCAAGAGATTTCTTGCGCACAACCACTTGGCGTGAGAAATATTTTGCGCTCAAGTTCATGCGCCAGTTTTATCAGGTTCGGCGTTAGATGAGATTTAGAGTATGAATTTGGATTGGCTCGAGCCACTATTACCCCGAATCAGCCCAGTGGGCGCAAAGGGGTTATGGATACTAATGTATGAAAGCACCCAACTTATAATTAATTCGTAGGTTCGATTCCAAAAACCAGTTGCTTGGCTTCACCTCAGGTCTAGTGGCTTATTACAGAAGCATATTCATGCATAATACATTGAAACTAGGGCGCGAGAATAATCCTTGCGCGTGGATGCTGTGTGTGACAATATTTATTGCGTTGGGCCAATTACGCGAGAAAAGTCTTGTGCACGTGTTCTTATCCACGCATTTATTCCAGTTTATTCTGGAACGAAACTTCTTTTACGCTTTTTAATCTTATTTCGATTTATCTCCAATTAGAACTCTTTTTGTGTTTTTCAATCTCTTTTAGGGGTTTAGTTGGAGTGCAACTCTGCCCTTTTTTTTTTGTAAATCTATCTTTTACGGTTTCTATACTTAGCAGCTGCTTAAGGTGGCAATTACTATAAATAGTAGTTACTATAAATGGAAACATGGGTTTGGAGAACGAGTCAGTCAGTCTTAGGACGTACGTTGCTTGGTAAGGAATGCTTTGACAAGTGGATGTTTGTTTCATCATTGAACATACCGCTTTTGGCCTAGGGTCAAATGTAGGCGTCTATAGTTAGCTCTCACTTTGATTGATTCTGATTAAGACGATGATTAAAGTATTGGAGGCGGAGTGCGTATAACAAATCTTGTTTTGGGAAGATGGTTCGGGTGAGAGGGTCTTACGAGCCACCGAGTGACAACCACTAGTGGAAAAAGGGTCATTTGCATCGCACTTTTAAGCATATTTGCGTCGCACATCGTGCGTGGCAAAAGCTCTCAACGCAAATGACTAAAAGTCATTTGCGTCGCACATTTGTGCGACGCAAATGACCCTTATTTGCGTCGTACAATTAGCAAATGTGCGTGGCAAATAACTTTTCAGGCACCATGTTGAAAAGTCATTTGCCACGCACATTAGCTAAATGTGCGACGTAAATAAGAGTCATTTGCGTCGCACATTTAGCTAATGTGCGTGGCAAATGACTTTTCAGGCACCATGTTGAAAAGTCATTTGCCACGCACATTAGCTAAATGTGCGACGCAAATGACTTTTAGGCGCCAAAAAAAAAAGTCATTTTCCACGCACATTAGCTTAATGTGCGACGCAAATGACAATTTTAGCGCCAAAAAATTAAGTCATTTGCCTCGCACATTGAGCTAACGTGCGTTGTAAATGACTTATTTTTTTTAAAAAAAAAATTCGTTTTTTAATATTTTAGTTGGAAATTCCGACATGATCGTCTTTGAAATTAGACGCTTCATTCCCAATACCGGGAATACATTTATAAATAATACCTGTCACAAAAGTTTACAATGTAATTAACGTTCCCAATAAAAGGCAATTAAATTCGTCATAGATCAACCAACATGTTACAACAAACATAAAATTATCACAACAAAGGTACGTAGCTAGCTAGAGATCAAGTTCATATTACAAATTAAGCTAAAAATTCGACATTGTTCATGAAGTAATCTGCCCAAAAATCTTTCACCTCATTAATCTCCTCCGGTGAATAAGGCAATGTTCTTGAAAAATCCTAAGAAAGTGTAAATAATTCAATTTATCAACGATTGATCAATATAATAGTTTTGTGTACTTCAATCTATTATATAAAGTACGTAGTTTATGAGAACATACCTTAGTAAGATCTTGACTATTACCATGATTCATTATTATGTCGTACATAAAACGCATGACGTAGTAGCCACAATCTAGTGATCCCGGTTGTTGAGCACACTAAATGCATTAAAATAAATAACACAAGTAAAATTTCTATCACATTGTATGTTATAATTTTGAAAAACTTGCTTCTTAGGTAAATAATAAACTAATTATACCTGTGCTGGAATCCATGTTAATTTAGTTCCCTTAGATTGTCCACCTAGTCTCTTGTAACTCCGAAAAGCACTACACATTCGATAAAATATGCAATTATATATACTTTGTTTACACATGTAAATGCAAAGAATATTTTACATGTAAGTGCAATTATATACTTTGTTTACACATGTAAATGCAATTATATACGTAGTAGCCACATTTAAGGCTAATTGAGTCGTTCTAGGTCATTTTTAGGCAAAAATGATGTTTTCGAACCCAACTTTGAACTAAAGAACCTAAGGAATGTTTTCAAACTTATTACACGTCTCATATGCATAGTTATAACTTTCTAAGGCTCTTTACAATCTATTATTTCACATTTAAGGCTAATTGGGTCGTTCTAGGTCATTTTTAGGCAAAAATGATGTTTTCGAACCCAACTTTGAACCAAAGAACCTAATGAATGTTTTCAAACTTATTACACGTCTCATATGCATAGTTATAACTTTCTAAGGCTCTTTACAATCTATTATTTCACATTTAAGGCTAATTGGGTCGTTCTAGGTCATTTTTAGGCAAAAATGATGTTTTCGAACCAAACTTTGAACCAAAGAACCTAAGGAATGTTTTCAAACTTATTCTACGTTTAATATGCTTATTTACAACTTTCTAAGGCTCTTTACAATCTATTATTTCACATTTAAGGCTAATTGGGTCGTTCTAGGTCATTTTTAGGCAAAAATGATGTTTTCGAACCCAACTTTGAACTAAAGAACCTAAGGAATGTTTTCAAACTTATTACACGTCTCATATGCATAGTTATAACTTTCTAATGCCCTTTACAATCTATTATTTCACATTTAAGGCTAATTGAGTCGTTCTAGGTCATTTTTAGGCAAAAATGATGTTTTCGAACCCAACTTTGAACTAAAGAACCTAAAGAATGTTTTCAAACTTATTACACGTCTCATATGCATAGTTATAACTTTCTAAGGCTCTTTACAATCTATTATTTCACATTTAAGGCTAATTGGGTCGTTCTAGGTCATTTTTAGGCAAAAATGAAGTTTTCGAACCCAACTTTGAACCAAAGAACCTAAGGAATGTTTTCAAACTTATTCTACGTTTAATGTGCTTATTTACAACTTTCTAAGGCTCTTTACAATCTATTATTTCACATTTAAGGCTAATTGGGTCGTTCTAGGTCATTTTTAGGCAAAAATGATGTTTTCGAACCAAACTTTGAACCAAAGAACCTAAGGAATGTTTTCAAACTTATTCTACGTTTAATATGCTTATTTACAACTTTCTAAGGCTCTTTACAATCTATTATTTCACATTTAAGGCTAATTGGGTCGTTCTAGGTCATTTTTAGGCAAAAATGATGTTTTCGAACCTAACTTTGAACCAAAGAACCTAAGGAATGTTTTCAAACTTATTCTACGTTTAATATGCTTATTTACAACTTTCTAAGGCTCTTTACAATCTATTATTTCACATTTAAGGCTAATTGGGTCGTTCTAGGTCATTTTTAGGCAAAAATGATGTTTTCGAACCCAACTTTGAACTAAAGAACCTAAGGAATGTTTTCAAACTTATTACACGTTTCATATGCATAGTTATAACTTTATAAGGCTCTTTACAATCTATTATTTCACATTTAAGGCTAATTGAGTCGTTCTAGGTCATTTTTAGGCAAAAATGATGTTTTCGAACCCAACTTTGAACTAAAGAACCTAAGGAATGTTTTCAAACTTATTACACGTCTCATATGCATAGTTATAACTTTCTAAGGCTCTTTACAATCTATTATTTCACATTTAAGGCTAATTGGGTCGTTCTAGGTCATTTTTAGGCAAAAATGAAGTTTTCGAACCCAACTTTGAACTAAAGAACCTAAGGAATGTTTTCAAACTTATTACACGTTTAATATGCATATTTACAACTTTCTAAGCCACTTTACAATCTATTATTTCACATTTAAGGCTAATTGGGTCGTTCTAGGTCATTTTTAGGCAAAAATTTAGGCAAAAATGGCATTTTCATATGCATACTTTACTTACTTGTTTAGTGGCTCCTTAATCATCAAATTTCTCTTCTTCTGTTGAGAATCAAATATGTAGACCTCACGTTTAGACAAGCAAAGAACTAAAAGCATCAAGTGACTCCTACATACAAACAATAAACGTATGTAGTTAGAAAAAAAGTTAAATTTATAACAATCAATTAAAAACGAAGTTCAAAGTAATTTTCATACTTTTCGTAGTATGGACATAAGATGAATGCCTTAGAACTAAGTGCACTCATGGACCTCGTCATGTACAAAAGAATTCGATCTGCATCGGACTTTAACATGGTGGCCGAGATCATCTCCGGGCACATGAATCCAATACTATTGGGGTGACAATCATCGTGAAAACACAACTCACTCAAAGCCCTATAATATATAGTGTAAGAACGTTAAGACAATCATAAAAATCAAATTTAGGGGCAAAATATGAATTTAGGTAACTCACGTAACAAAAACTTGTATTATTGATATATTGAGCCATGCTCCCGAGAGAAGTTGATCGTTGTCTTCAACGGTGACACTAATTTCAAAGTCCTTTTCCATATTGAATGTCCTTTTAGTGCAATGTACCTTAACGTGCTCCCCTTCTTTTAATCCCAACATCATAGTTTTCATCACATTGCACTTACCACTCAAATTTTGCACTTTATAATTTTCAAGGAAATAGGTTTTTGATTTAGTGTTGGACGCTTTTGTTCCACTTCCCCCAAGCACTATCTCTTTCCCTTTGTTCCCTTTCCCTTTAGGCTCTTTACTTGTAGGCTTGTTTACCTGAGGTATGATTTTCAAATAACGATATACATATTAGTGAGCATACATGGTATAATAGTTCTACTTCAAATTATCATGCATATGTTAGTTACCTCCTCATTCGTAAGCGACACCAAATGCTTTGGCCACTGAGTGAAGGTACCATGAGCTTGAGCAAGTTTCTTAATATATTGAGAAGGCATGGGGACGAGATCTTCTTTGTACGCGGGCTCAAAATCATCAACGCTCACTTTCACGTTATCGGACGTGACGTCGTTGTGGTGATCAAGGAGCAACTCTGGACATATGGTACCATAGGCAACAAAGACTTTCTCGGAGCCTATGTTCAGGTATAGATGGCACGGGACATGTTCCTTATTATTTATTTTGAACAATAACGCAAATACAATGTAACATGTTAGAAAAGTTCAATAGAATTAACTAGAAACAAATTACTTGAAAAACACAAATTATCATACCGTAATGTCGGCAAATGGATCTAAACCCCCGGAACGACAACTACTATGAACATTTGCGTCTATCCTCATCTGGCTTGGTATTTGGACACCAAGTTCTTTAGCAAATGTGATAAATTTCTCCATAACCATGACATCCATCTTGGAGTTCATCTCTTGTATTGTCTCATCTTTGACCCTTTTGGTCACTCTTGCTTCCATTTCCTCCATCTCCGCATCTCCATACCGTCGAAAGCTACGCCGCTCTCCGGTCCCCCACACAGCTTTGATGCCTACTCCACCACCAAATGTTAGTGGTCTCCCTTCTTTAGTCTTACCAAGTGCACGAGATAAGACATCATCTCGTGCACTTTTGGGAACAAATTCCCCTTCATCTTGTTTCCTTTTCCATTCATCCTACATGAAATCAAATGGTTTTGAGAAAAGTTCAACACTTGGTTTCATATTTAAGAACATATATGAAATTAGAGGAATCACAACATTACGCAAAATTGTTAAATGAACTTACAATATTTTCTTTGACCTTTTGTGTGCCCTCATCCGGCAAGTAAGGATTTCCTTTCTCATCTGGTACCGATCTTGCAAGAAGCCATAAACATGTCCTACTCGGCAAACTTGAAGAAATTGTAGACGCAGAGGAACCTTCAGATGACGAAGAAACTGAGGGAATGTACCCTTTTCTCTGCCATTCACTTGTCATTTCAGCATATGATTTCTGTCCCATATGATGAGGATATATGTTGAAAGATTGACTCTGTCTTGCTTTCTCACTTATTTCCTAATTTTAGGGGGGTAAAAGAAATTATTACAACAAAAAAAAACTTAGATTATACCAAGACTTTAAATAAGAATAATTTTTATACCTCAGCTTCTTCGGAGGTACGTATCTTCACAAATTCCTTCCATATATCCTTAGTTATATAACTATACAAATCATATGGCATCTTTTCATCTTTTGGCCTTTTTCTTGTACCCTGGATCCAACCAGTCGTCAATCTTGATTTGAATTCCCTCCAACGCTTATCACAACTCTTTAAGACAACTTCTTTCTTAGTTTCATCTGTGATATGAAATTCTCTCTAAATGAAAGAAAAAGAAAAGGAACAAGAAAGTCTTTTAGCACATGAAAAAGACACGTAGATATGTACAACTGAATTTCCAAAATAAAACCGGTTACCTTGACATCTTCCCACAAAGTGTCTTTTATTCCTTGTGAAACATCTTCCCAGGTTCTGATCAATATTGAAACCTTTGCGCGACTTATCTCGCCAATGTGATTCTTGTAATCCGTTGCCCATTTCCCTGTGGGTCGGTCCAAGTGATCCCATTCAATTATTCTTGGAACCCCGGGCATGGATTTTATTCCTTTTGTAGGGCCTCTTGGCTTCTTTTTTTGCTTTTGGGGCACTTGATTTGGTGATTTGTTAGATGGACCTGAATTTGCGTGTTGATCTTCATCCATGCCTGACGCTACTGCATTGGAAAATCATCAAAATTACATACCTTCAAAAGCAGGATTTTAAAAGAAAAATAAAGAACTGATCAGTTCTGTGCACTGATCTGCACAGTTCTGATCTGAGCTGTGCAGATGAGTGCACAGAACTGATCAGAACTGACCAGTTCTGTGCACTGATCTGCACAGCTCAGATCAGAACTGTGCAGATCAGTGCACAGAACTGGTCAGAACTGATCAGTTCTGTGCACTCATCTGCACAGTTCTGATCAGAAACTGTGCAGATCAGTGCACAGAACTGATCAGAACTCTAATATTTCTTCCATGAATCCATAGTAAGAGTTCGTCTTATCTATAAGTGTTCTATCTTTTACACTAGCATACTCTGAAGACAAACATATTGCCGTAACACCACTATTTTGCATTGTCGTTTTGTCATCTTGTCGCTTCGTGTAAAAAGAATAGCCATTGATGTCGTACCCCTCATAAGATATGACTTGACATTTAGGACCATATGCCAACCATCTCACCATGTCAGATACCTCATTAGGTGTGTCGGAAAATTGATCCATCACTCGACGCTTGAACCATGTGAGGAATGAACGATTATGCTCTTTTATCAGTTGAGGACCATTTTTTGAAGGATATTGCTCTCTAAGAAAGTTCATGTGCTCAGCCACGTATGGATGGACTTCACTAAGACTTTGCACCACAAACAGCTCAACCTTACACATCATTTCAGAACCGATTGATATCCTTTTCCTGCCAATTGTACCTTGACCCCCAAGTCTCCCATCATGTCTAGACTTTGGTACTCCGACTTCTTTCCAACGTGCCATATATTGAGAAACCCATGCAGCAACTTCCTCCGCGACGGTTCGTTGGACAATACTAGCTTCAGGTTTGGCTGGATTCATCACTCTATCTTTCAAGGTACCCATTTCCCGTTCAAAGGGATACATGTACCTCATACAAACTGGCCCACAAAGCTTAATTTCACGAACAAGATGAATAATCAAATGAGGCATCATGTCGAAGAATGATGGCGGAAAATACTTTTCAAACCGACACATGGTCTCAAGTACATCGGCCTGCAAATCATCCAGTATTGTTGGATTGATCACCTTGCTACAAATTGTGTTGAAAAAGAAACACAATCTTGTAATGGTATACCTCACTTGTGGCGGTAATATCCCTCGAATTGCAACCGGCAGCAATTGTTGCATCAACACGTGACAATCGTGAGATTTCATTCCAACTAATTTCAAGTCACACATGGACACAAGTCTACGAAAATTTGAAGAGTAACCGGCAGGGACCTTTAAGCCATGCAAAGACTCACAAAAGCTAACTTTCTCCTTTTTAGACAAGGTGAAACAAGCTGGGGGAAGGTACCAACGTTTTCCCCTTTCTTGAGGTGCCAACTCGGAGCGACCCATAGCAGCCATATCTTGTCTAACTTTAGGCCCATCCTTCGTTTTCCCTTGCATATTCAACAATGTCCCAACAATGGCATCACAAACATTTTTCTCAATATGCATTACATCCAAACAATGCCTAACTTCCAAATCTCTCCAATATGGGAGATCCCAAAAGATAGACCTCTTCTTGTAACCACCACTTGGCTGACCTTTATAAGGCTTACCAAACTCTGTCTCAATGTCTTTAACCCATTCATAAACCTCACACGCACATAAGGGGGCAGGAGCTTCTCTCATCTCCAATTCTCCATTAAAAGCTTCCTTCTCTTTTCGAAATGGGTGATCTTCAGGAAGATACATCCGGTAATCCATGTACACATCTTTCCCACAAAATTTTAGGCGCCTCGAGACCAAGTCATCATGACAAACTGGACATGCCTTCTTTCCCTTTACAGAATACCCTGACAAATTTCCATAAGCCGGGAAATCATTTATCGTACAAAAAATCATGGCACGTAAAGTGAAATTGGTTTTGGTGTATGCATCAAACATCAACACCCTTTCATCCCACAACAATTTCAAATCTTCAATGAGTGGCTCTAGATACACATCTATGTCATTTCCGGGTTGTTTAGGCCCAGAGATTAAGAGCGACAACATGATGTATCTACGCTTCATGCATAACCAAGGAGGCAAATTGTATATGGTGAGAAGAACCGGCCAAGTGCTATATTGGGTACTAAGTGTCCCAAATGGGTTCATTCCATCCGTGCAAAGACCAAGCCTGAGATTCCGAACTTCTTCCCTAAAGACCTTGTACTTTCGATCAATGTTCCTCCATTGTGGAGAATCAGCAGGATGCCTCATTAACCCATCTTTCTTCCTCCCTTCGACATGCCACCTCAAGAGTTTTGCAGTTTTCTCTTCTGAGAAAAGACGCTTAAATCTTGGTATAATTGGAAGATACCAAAGCACCTTAGCCGGAGAAGGTTTCTTCTTAGTTGATGTTGCATCATTCTCCACGATCTTGTAACGGGACAATCCGCATCTTGGACACTCATGCAGATTTGCATACTGCTTTCGATACAACACGCAATCATTTGGACACGCGTGTATCTTCTCATAATCCATACCCAAAGGACACATAAGCTTCTGGGCCTCATAGTTAGACCTTGGAAGTTTGTTTCCTTCAGGAAGATTACCAGACGTGGCCTCCAAAAACTGTGAAAAACTCTTGTTGGTCCAACCGTTTTCCACCTTTAAGTTGAAATATTCGATGACGGCACCAAGTACAGTTTGTGTAGAACCAGGATATAACGGTGTTGCGAAAGCTTTGATTATACTATCATACATATGGGGACGCTCAACGAAATGATGGTCTTCCACATCATGCATCATATCATCTATCCTATCTTTCTCCTCTTCTTCCTCACTTTCAACACCAATATCATCCTCAATTTCATTATCATCACCATTATCACAATGATTATGCTGACTCAAGCTCGGCATACTAGAACTTGCCCCATGATCTATTCTCTCACCATGCCATGTCCACGTCGTGTAGTTACCCTTAAAACCGCGACGAACTATGTGATCAACAATATCATCAATATCCCGATACCCCCTTGAATTATTGCAATCACAACAAGGACACAGAATTAAACTTGATTCATGTTCTGATTGATGTTTCAAGGCAACCTTAATGAACTCTTGAATCCCTTGTAAGAACCTCGTAGAAAATCGTTTACTACCATACATCCAACTCCGATCCATTTTCAACCACTAAAGATAAAACAATATGACCAAATTTTGTCAAAGGTTAGAATATAAACTAGGCTATTCATATCATTATAAATCCAAAATTTTGTAGCAAACCCAAAACATGATTTCATATATCACCTAAATTCATTTTATAGCCTAAATTCATTTCATAACCTACACAAACCATCTCATAAAACTACACAAACCCAAAACTTCATTTCATAACTTTTAATTCAACAAAACCTTAATGTAATAAACAACTAAAATTCAACAAAACCTAAATCCTAAAATGTACCCAATTAAAATATAATTCAACTAAAATTCAACAAAACCTACAACTAAAATTCATCAAAACCTAAATCCTAAAATGTACCCAATTAAAATTCAACAAATAATATCAACCATTAAAATTCAATTATAATGCATAATTAAAATTCAATTATAATGTCCACAATTAAAATTCAATTATAATGTCCACAATTAAAATTAAAATGCACAATTAAAATTCAATAAATATCAAAATTAAAATCCAATACCTAAGAGAGGAGATATGACAATGAACAAGGGCGGCCGAGTGGGTGGCGGCGTGGGCGGCTGCCGTGCCGTGGACGAATTCCTTGGCCGTGGGCGGCAGCTCTAAAAAGGGAGCAAGCAGTACGTGAAGCGCGCATTGAGGCGAAGCAGTGAATTAAGTAGCGAAGGAACGACCGTCGCGAAGGAACGGCCGGCGCGACGGAAGGCGGCGAAGCAACGACGACAGTGCCGCCGGTGAGAACGAAGCAGCTAGTGTTGGTGTTGGTGGTGGTTTCGTTTGGGAGGGCGCAGTGTTTGTCGAGCAGTAACCTAAGTCAGAATGAATTCCTAAGTGTGAGGGGGTGGAAAAAGCGCGAGGCTAATGCGTGACCTTGTCCCTCGTGGGTGTGATGATTATTTTTATTCAATCAAGTGTAATTGGATTTCCTGTGAGTATACACCCAATTGACTAGTAATATAGGAGTCGCCATTCAGTTTTAACAACAATGAGAAAAACTGACAAAACCCGATTATCGTGACATAAAGGGAGTGCAATTATGTTTGACCACGACGGCCGTAGGTTCCCTTGTGATCCCTGGTGTGGGGATCTCTCAATATACACCCGCAAGGTAGAGATTGAGGGTTCGGGGGACTGTAACTACCGAGAGGAGTAATTCGCTCGTCGATAACTCTAAAGGCAGGATATCCTTACTAGCTCAGCATAAATAATTGAAGGGACATGCGTTAACTATTAAACTAATCTGAATTGATTTTAGCAATATGCAGCATATAATACTAATTCGATCGTGATTATCTGATTTAAATAGCATTAAGGGACCTAGCATGATAATCCGATTTCCCAAAAATATTATATTTATTAGGCGTGATAGAACAATCATATTAGATTAGTTTAACAGTTCATAAAAAGGGCGAGGAAAGCAGTTAAATCATCGAAAAGGGACACATTACGACGCACCCTTGAGAGGTGCGTCAAGGTTCTCAGAAAACTAACCACTTTGACTTTGCTATTTCTCCTTTTTATTTAACGAATATCGATTATGGGACGGGATACGTTCTGTTCGATTTATGGATCGATTGCGACAGAACGCGTGAACAGTTTCGCAGCGAGAGGCTTAGGCTAAGGGGTTTAGAGTCAATACTCAGAATATATTATGTGTTTTTGTGTCGTTTCACGTCGAAACTAGGGGTCTATTTATAGGGAAGAGTTCGTGGAAAGATGGAATTGCAGAGTTCTAATCCACAAAGAATTAGGAAAAGAGACGTACCCAGGTATTTTCAGCGCCCAGGCCTGGGCGCCGAAGATTTCGGCGCCCAGAGCCAGGCGTTGAAAATAGGGTTTGGGCAGTTTTGTTTAGTAAGATTCGGATTCCTAAAATCCGTAGAGTTTGAGATTAATTTGAGTCTTTTAGCGCGTATCAATTTGTGACGGAATGCGTCTGGGCCCGTTACGAACTCTAGGCTCGTTAGGATTTTAATTAATACGTAACTCTTATTTCCGAATCCTATTAGGAATAGGATTCTCGCAGTTTTTTATCTCCTTTAGGATTTATGTTGGAATGCAACACCTAATTCTGACAGGTTTCTATCTTTTATGATTTGCCACTTTTAGAAGCTACCTTTTACGGCAGTTACTATTTTTAGCAGGTTTCCATAAATAGCAAGTTTCGGGTGAAATGAAATGGGGAATCGAGATTCGTTTATTTTATAGGAGATGCGTTGTCAAGTGGAGTTTTTATGCTTTCATCATCGAACCTTTCCCTTGCGGGAATGGGGACAAGAGTAGGTGTCTACAGTTAGCCCCCACTTTGACTGAGTCTTGGAGTAAGACGATGGTCAAGGTATTAGACGGAGTGCGTCACACAAGCCATGGTATATGTGACCTGTTTTGCGAGGGTCTCACGAGCCCCCGAGTGATAACATTTGACTTAAGGGTCATCACTTGAAGTGTCGACATATCCCTCACGTGTCATTGGGATTTGTCAACTGATAGTATAGAAACTTCCTCACTTTGTCATTGGAAGGATCTAAAGATGCGTAGAAATTCCCTCACTTTGTCATTGGGAGTAACTACAGATGTTTTCGAAATTAAAGCTGTAAAGTGTAATTGGGCCTGGCCAAGCCCAATCACGAGGTAAAACGTTTTTAAAGATTCTCATTTTCAAGGCTAGCTAAACGAGAAAACCCCCTTGTTTTTATAGGACGTAAAACGAAGGAAAATCCAACAAACCAATCCTTTAATTTTTGGAAAAAGGGAAAACCAATAAAAGTTATCGCTGCAGCGACTAAGGACCTGCGATGTTAGTGACGCAGACCCCGCCCGCTGAAGGTGGGTGAGCCTGTCCGCTGAGGGTGGACCCCCCGTCCGATAGAAGTGGACGAATCTGTTTGATGTTTTTGAAAATAAGGACCTACGCGGTTTGTGACGTAGACCCCGCCCGCTGAAGGTGGCGAACCTTGTCCGCTGAGGGTGGACACCCCGTCCGATAGAAGTGGACGAATCTGTTTGATGTTTTTGAAAATAAGGACCTACGCGATTTGTGACGTAGACCCCGCCCGCTGAAGACGGCGAGCCTGTCCGCTGAGGGTGGACCCCCCCGTCCGATAGAAGTGGACGAATCTGTTTTGAAATTTTATTTTGTTTTGTTGTTTTTTTTTTTTTGAAAATAAGGACCTACGTGGTTTGCGCTGTAGACCCCGCCGGCTGAAGATGGCGAGCCTATTTTAAATTTGAAGACTTTATTTTTCGAAAACTGAGGACCTGCGCGGCTAGTGACGCAGACCCTGCCCGCTGAGGGTGGGCGAGCCCATTTTGAATTTCTTATTTTGCCTATGCAGAAGAGCTTTTGGTGATTACAACCTGTTGGTGGGTCGTAATATTTCCTGATTAGATGTGTCCTATAAGTGGGTCCACATTGTGTATTTTTGTTTAACAATATTTTTTGAGATATCCAAACATGTTATGGTGCGTGGCGCAGTCTGGGAATGTGATTTTGATTGGCGCTCCCTGTTGGAGTCCACTTTTCGGGAGCCCCCAAGTGTTGGGGCTCGTCGGTTGTTTTTCGCGTCTTGTAATCATGTTTGGGGTCACGCTCGTATGTGCGAGCGACCTCCTATAGTAGTGTGCTATTTTTAGTGAAGCCGTGGAGTGCGATTTTAGCTTTCAGGCGACATCCGGTTTTGGCTTGGCCCGGATTATCCCTTTGATAGACAGACATTTTCTATTTGGAAAACCAATGACTTGATGACACATATTTTTGGCGTTTCGAAGAATGACCATGATATTTAACTTGCCTTTTTTTTGAAAAGTGTACATGAGCGTTTTCTGAGATGAGTCTAAGTTTCGACCAAGTTTCACTGTTATTATTATTTTTTTGCTTATTTGGGAGCTAAAGGTGCTTTGGGCTTGATCTTACTTGTAATAGGGCCTCGTGTTTTAGCAACACGGTCTTAAGTCCTTTCCTATTCCGTGTTTTTGTGAAATCTGGGCCTTGGGCTGCATTTTCAGCGCCCCAGCACAGGCGTTTAAAATTCCGGCGCCCAGAGGTGGGCGCTGAAAGTTCTTTCCTGGTAATATTTGATTTTCGGATTTCTAAACACGTTTCCGAATGGGATCAGGATGTTTATTGGGTGCGTTCAGCTATGTATGGGGGCTAGATACGTCCTTATTTTCCACCACTCTCAAATTCTTTCTCTCTTTTTGCTGTGCTCTAATTTATTTACTGCTTTTGTCATGTCGACCCCTACTTTCTCACTCCAACAGACTGTTAGGCGTTGGCTACGAGCCCTTACTCCCACAGAAAAAGCTTTGTTAAAAGAATACCACTTAGAGGCACTTTTAGGCTTTACAACAAATTAATATTGATTATAATTTTCTGCATGCTGCCCTAAACTTTTGGGACTCCAATCATCATGTTTTTTCCTTTCGGGGCAATGAAATATGTCCTTTGCCTGATGAATTTGCTGCGATCCTTGGTTATCCTACTAATGCTACTCCTGTTACCCCTGGCACTATTGAAGACGGTAAAACAACCATAAGGGCTTTCCTAGGGCTAGATGATAGCATGCTTGCTGAACTTGTTGTACACGATAAGGTTAACTTGGCAAAACTCGTAAAACATCATTTTAGGCATATTAAGAATATGACCGAACAAAAATTGAACATTCGAGCCCTTGTATTTTGCTTGTCGAATCATTATTTGCTGTCGAATAATAATGGTGAGTTCGGTGACATAAGGCTGATCCCCTTGATTAGCCAGATGGAAAGTTGCTATTCTATTATGCCGTTGGTTGTTGCTGAGACTTTGCTGAGTGCGGATGAACTGAAGAAGGATGCCAAATCCGAAATTTTTAAGGGAAGCCCCCTATTACTACAGGTAATCTATTTTTTCTTTGCGCACACATACGCCACTTTTATATATTTCTTTTTGCCTGGGGCTGAGTTTCAGCGCCCAGGGCTGGGCGCTGGAATATTTGGCGCCTGGTCCTGGGCGTGGAAACTGTTAGGTTATGATACATATGACAATTCATAAATCATGCGGAAAAAACCATAAACCCAGGGAAACATATTATTTACACATAATCATATAGCATAATTTAGATGCATACTCTTTGTTGCGTGCCCTCCCTAGCTGCGCCCGAACCGAACAAGAACAAGTCTTTAGGACTCCAAGTGTCGTCCCTCCGTAGATAGTCCACAGCACGTCCGGATCCGCCTTAAGATTGACCAACTAGAATCGCCCTTAAGGTACTAGAATTTTCGGCACTTTTGAGCAAGATGTGTGGCTGAATTTTTCTCTCAAAAACTCACTTTGAATACTTTGAAACTCGTGTTATAAATTGTGAGCCCTAGCCTCATATTTATAGCGGTATGGAAAGGGAATCGTAATCCTATTCAGATACAAATTAATCAAACCTAGAATCCTACAAGAACTCTAATTTAATTAATTTATCAAATAGAATTAGGAATTTAATCATTAACCGAACTCTGCATGTTTTAGGAAACGTGCACGAACACAAACACTTGCACACACACGCACGAAAGCCACGATGGGCCTCATGCGTGCGCGCGAGCAGCAGCCCACTCAGCGCCCGTGCGCGCTGCGCGCGCTGCGCGTGCTGTGCGCGCTGTGCGCGCTGCGCGCTGCGCGCAGCCTGCTGGGCCTGGCCTTGCTGTTTGTGCGGCGCGCTTGGCTTGCTGGGCGATGGCCTGGCTTCGTGCTGAGCCTCGTCCGGCAGGCCTCGTCCGATGCTTATTCGTACGATGCGCTTCCGATTAAATTTTCCGATTCCGGAATTCATTTCCGATACGAACAATATTTAATATTTCCGATTCCGGAATTAATTTCCGTTTCGAACAAATATTTAATATTTCCGTTTCCGGAATTATTTTCCGATTCCGGTAATATTTCCGATTCTGACAATATTTCCGTTTCCGGCAATATTTCTGATTCTGGCAATATTTCCATTTCCGATAATATTTTCCGATACGTACCATGTTTCCGTTTCCGGCAACATCTACGACTTGGATAATATCTATATTTCCGATACGATCCATATTTCCGTTTCCGGCAATATCATCGTTTCCGGAGTATTCATTTCTTGCCTGTGACGATCTTAGCTCCCACTGAAACCAAGATCCGTCGGTTCCGAATATTCATAGATAGAGTATCTAATGCCATTAGATACTTGATCCGTTTACGTACTATTTGTGTGACCCTACGGGTTCAGTCAAGAGTAAGCTGTGGATTAATATCATTAATTCCACTTGAACTGAAGCGGCCTCTAGCTAGGCATTCAGCTCTCTTGATCTCACTGAATTATTAACTTGTTAATTAATACTGAACCGCATTTATTAGACTTAACATAGAATGCATACTTGGACCAAGGGCATTATTTCCTTCAGTCTCCCACTTGTCCTTAGGGACAAGTGTGCATTTCCTAATTCCTTTGTCGCTCGATGCTTGCTCTTGAACATAAGGTAAGAGTCGTCATCCTTATTATGTCCAGAGGTGTTCCTCGGTTTCAGAGTTCAACTGATCAAATAAACAGATAATCATAGCCTATGATTCATCCGAGCACGGCCATGCATTTCACAGTTTCTAGCTCTCCGAGTGGCCTTGTACAACTTTTAAGCATCTCATCCCGATTCATGGGAGGACAATCCCAATCTTGCGATCTTGAGATTAGACTTCGTTTGATAGGTGATTACCTGAGCGTTGCCTTTATAGCCTCCTTTTACGGTGCGACGGTTGGTCAACGTCAAAGCAACCAGTTCTCAAACAAGTAATCTCAAATCACTCAGGTATTGAGGATTTAGTGTCTAATAATTTAATGAAATTTACTTATGACAGACTTTCATCTCTTACAGTAAAGTTTCATAGGTCTTGTCCGATACTAGTCTTCCCAAAGTAAGTATCTATGCAAATGATTATGACATTGCCATGTCCACATAGTTCAAGAAACAGAACTACTAGTCATCTTGCATTCTAATCGTCTAACGTTTTCTATGCGTCCAATTTTATAGAAAACTCCGATTAGGGACCATTTTCAACCTTTGACATTCAAGTTCACTTGATAGACATTTCTTAGTCACAGGACTGGTCCTGACAGTCTATCTTGAATATATCGTCAAATTGAAGGGACTCATCATTTAATAAACCACAAATTAAATGGAAAAATGAATTCCTTTCATTTATTGTGAATGATTAACCAATAATGTTTTACAAAGATTTAAACTCTAAAACTTTAAAACATTAAACAGAGACATCAAAGCCATTCTCCAATATGCTTGATTCCCATAGCTGCAGTGTGCGAGTTGTGCTTCGCCTGCGGCAGAGGTTTAGTTAATGGATCTGATATGTTGTCATCAGTTCCAATTTTGCTTATCTCGACTTCTTTTCTTTCAACGAACTCTCGTAGAAGGTCAAATCTACGAAGTACATGCTTGACTCTCTGGTGGTGTCTAGGCTCTTTTGCCTGTGCAATAGCTCCGTTATTATCACAATACAGGGCTATTGGTCCTTTAATGGAGGGGACTACACCAAGTTCTCCTATGAACTTCCTTAGCCATATAGCTTCCTTTGCTGCTTCATGTGCAGCAATGTACTCCGCTTCAGTTGTAGAATCCGCAATGGTGCTTTGCTTAGCACTTTTCCAGCTTACTGCTCCTCCGTTGAGGCAGAAGACAAACCCAGACTGTGATCTGAAATCATCTTTGTCGGTTTGGAAACTTGCGTCCGTATAGCCTTTAACAATTAATTCATCATCTCCACCATAGACCAGGAAGTCATCTTTGTGCCTTTTCAGGTACTTCAGAATATTCTTGGCAGCAGTCCAATGCGCCTCTCCTGGGTCTGACTGGTATCTGCTCGTAGCACTGAGTGCGTACGCAACATCCGGGCGTGTACATATCATAGCATACATTATTGAACCAATCAATGATGCATATGGAATCCCATTCATTCGTCTACGCTCATCAAGTGTTTTTGGGCACTGAGTCTTGCTTAGAGTCATTCCATGAGACATGGGTAGGTAGCCTCGCTTGGAGTCCGCCATCTTGAACCTATCAAGCACCTTATTGATATAAGTGCTTTGACTAAGTCCAATCATCTTTTTAGATCTATCTCTGTAAATCTTGATGCCCAATATGTACTGTGCTTCTCCTAGATCCTTCATCGAAAAACATTTCCCAAGCCAAATCTTGACAGAGTTCAACATAGGAATGTCATTTCCGATAAGCAATATGTCGTCGACATATAATACTAGGAAAGCAATTTTGCTCCCACTGACCTTCTTGTATACACAAGATTCGTCCGCGTTCTTGATGAAACCAAAGTCACTGACTGCTTCATCAAAACGTATATTCCATCTCCTGGATGCCTGCTTCAATCCGTAGATTGACTTCTTTAGCTTGCATACCTTTTTAGCATTCTTTGGATCCTCAAAACCTTCAGGTTGTGTCATAAACACAGTTTCTGTTAAAACGCCGTTTAAGAAAGCAGTTTTGACATCCATCTGCCATATTTCGTAATCGTAATATGCAGCGATTGCTAACATTATTCGAATAGACTTTAGCATTGCAACTGGTGAAAAGGTTTCATCGTAATCCACACCGTGGACTTGCCTGTAACCTTTGCAACCAATCTAGCTTTGAAAACTTCAAGTTTCCCATCCTTGTCCTTTTTCAGTTTGAAAACCCATTTGCTTCCAATGGCTTGGTAGCCATCTGGCAAATCGACCAAATCCCATACTTGGTTTTCAGACATGGAGTCTAATTCAGATTGCATGGCTTCTTGCCATTGCTTGGAGCTAGGGCTCGTCATAGCTTGCTTGTAAGTCGCAGGTTCATCACTTTCAAGTAATAGAACGTCATAGCTCTCGTTCGTCAAAATACCTAAGTACCTTTCCGGTTGAGATCTATATCTTTGCGATCTACGCGGGGTAACATTTCTAGATTGACCATGATTCTCACCAGATTCTTCTAAAGATCTCTGAGTTTCATCCTGAATGTCATCTTGAGCATTCTCTAGAGTTTGTTGTTCGACTCGAATTTCTTCGAGGTCTACTTTTCTCCCACTTGTCATTTTGGAAATGTGATCCTTCTCCAAAAAGACACCATCTCGAGCAACAAACACTTTGTTCTCAGATGTATTGTAGAAGTAATACCCCTTTGTTTCCTTTGGATAGCCCACAAGGATACATTTGTCAGATTTTGGATGAAGTTTGTCTGAAATTAATCGTTTGACGTATACTTCACATCCCCAAATCTTAAGAAAAGACACATTTGGAGGCTTTCCAAACCATAATTCGTATGGAGTCTTTTCGACAGCTTTAGACGGAGCTCTATTTATAGTGAGTGCAGCTGTATTTAGTGCATGTCCCCAAAATTCTAATGGAAGTTCGGCCTGACCCATCATTGACCTGACCATGTCTAGCAAGGTTCTGTTCCTCCGTTCTGACACACCGTTCCATTGTGGTGTTCCAGGAGGAGTCAATTCTGATAGAATTCCACATTCTTTCAGATGGTCATCAAATTCATAGCTCAGATATTCACCGCCTCTATCAGACCGCAGTGCCTTGATCTTCTTGCCTAATTGATTCTCTACTTCACTCTGAAATTCCTTGAATTTGTCAAAGGATTCAGACTTATGCTTCATTAGGTAGACATAACCATACCTACTGAAGTCATCAGTGAAAGTGATAAAGTAGCTGAAACCACCTCTAGCATTTGTACTCATTGGTCCACATACATCTGTATGGATTAAACCCAATAGTTCATTTGCTCTTTCTCCAACTTTAGAGAAAGGTTGCTTTGTCATTTTGCCAAGTAAACATGATTCGCATTTACCATAATCCTCTAAGTCAAATGGTTCTAGAATTCCTTCTCTTTGAAGTCTTTCTAAGCGTTTCAAGTTTATATGGCCTAATCGACAATGCCACAGATAGGTGAGATCTGAATCATCCTTTTTGGCCTTTTTGGTATTTATGTTATATACTTGTTTGTCGTGATCTAATAAATAAAGTCCATTGACTAATCTAGCAGATCCATAAAACATCTCTTTAAAATAAAACGAACAACTATTGTCTTTTATTATAAAGGAAAATCCCTTAGCATCTAAGCAAGAAACTGAAATGATGTTTTTAGTAAGACTTGGAACATGGAAACATTCTTCCAGTTCCAAAACTAGCCCGGAGGGCAACGACAAATAGTAAGTTCCTACAGCTAATGCAGCAATCCGTGCTCCATTTCCCACTCGTAGGTCGACTTCACCCTTGCTTAACTTTCTACTTCTTCTTAGTCCCTGTGGATTGGAACATAAGTGTGAGCCACAACCTGTATCTAATACCCAAGAAGTTGAATTAGCAAGTATACAGTCTATAACGAAAATACCTGAAGATGGAACGACTGTTCCGTTCTTCTGATCTTCCTTTAGCTTCAAGCAATCTCTCTTCCAATGCCCCTTCTTCTTGCAGTAGAAGCATTCGGATTCAGAAGTGGGTTGACTGACCTTCCTCTTTGCAGATTTGGCGCCAGTTTGCTTAGTTGGGCTGGCCTTGTTGCCACCTTTCTTAGCATTCCTCTTCTTTCCAGATTTCTTGAACTTGCCCCCACGCACCATAAGCACATCCTGCTTATCACTTTTGAGCGTCTTTTCAGCGGTCTTCAGCATACCGTGAAGCTCAGTGAGCGTTTTGTCCAGACTATTCATACTGTAGTTCAGTTTGAACTGATCATACCCGCTATGAAGAGAATGGAGGATGGTGTCTATAGCCATTTCCTGAGAAAATTGCTGATCCAGCCGACTCATATTCTCAATGAGTCCAATCATTTTGAGAACATGTGGACTTACGGGCTCGCCTTTCTTAAGCTTGGTCTCAAGAATTTGCCTATGAGTCTCGAATCTTTCGACTCGAGCCAGATCTTGGAACATGTTCTTCAACTCACTGATGATTGTGAAAGCATCTGAGTTGATGAACGTTTTCTGCAGATCCGCACTCATGGTGGCGAGCATTAGACATTTCACATCCTTGTTGGCATCAATCCAACGATTGAGTGCTGCCTGAGTGACCCCGTCGCCTGCAGCTTCGGGCATCGCCTCATCTAGGACATACTCCTTTTCTTCCTGCATAAGAACTATTTGCAAGTTCCTTTGCCAGTCAAGGAAGTTTTTCCCGTTCAACTTCTCCTTTTCGAGAATTGATCGAATGTTGAATGAATTGTTGTTTGCCATATTAAAAACTACAATTGAAAAGAATAAACAAATAAATAACCATTCACAGTTTCTCTTAATAAACTTAAATTCTAGCATACATGCATAATTCAGTGTTTATTAAGCATTTTATTCAAATTATGTGTTCCGGCAGGTGTGAATAAAATGATTCCAAGATCCTAAAATCATTGAAGAACTAAGCACAGTTTGTCGACTTAATCCTAGAACATCTTAGGTAAGCAAAAGCCTTTTGCTAATAGTCTAGAAACTATTCTTGGTTGATAGGTACGTCTAAGAACTTATTAGGTAAACCTATCGAATTTGCCACGACATAAAAGGACTCCTTACTTATATCGTTGAGTTTCACCAAAACTAACATGTACTCACAATTATTTGTGTACCTTGCCCCTTTAGGACCAATAAGTAACACCTCGCTGAGCGAAAACTATTACTAGATTGATGTAAAGGATATCCAAGCAAGTGTATATTTTGGCATGGCACCTTTTAACTCAATTTTTAAGTTTTGGAACTTAAGGCTCTTACTATGTTGGTTAGATTTTAAGTGAACTAAAATCCTTAATCATGCAACATAATCAAGCTTTTGATCTCATGCATTTTAAGACATATTTAAAGACAATAAATAACTTAAAACATGCATAAGATATTTGTGATCTAGTATGGCCCGACTTCATCTTGAAGCTTTGACTTCAAAGTCCGTCTTGAAAATCTCCGTGGGAGGCACCATTTTCTTCAAATAGGATAAGCTATAACTAATTACAACTATTTGATGGTTCGCAGACCATATTTGAATTGAAAAATAACTTTGGTACTTTAGACCAATTACATTCAAATTAATGGTACGCAGACCATATTTTCTATCCTATTTGGGCCATACTAGTCACTTCATAACCTGCAAAACAGTACATATACAATATATACCATTCACCCATTCATTATCATGAATGGCCCACATAGCTGGTTAGTAAAACACATTATGCATCACGTAAACATTTGCAGCAATTAATCAAGGGCACCAATAATCTACCAATTATTCAGTCCTTATTAATTCTAATCAAGTTGTTTTAACCTTAAGGATTTGTAGACCTAATCAAGAGTTTATGACTAAAAAGCGCTCCCACTCAAACCAATAAATTCATATGCTTTACCAATTTTAAACATAAAAATGTATTTCTAGTCCAACCGGAAACATACAAATTTAATTAAAATTTAAAGCTCATATCAATTTATAATTGAATCCAAAAAATTTAATTTAATTTCAGTCGTATTTAAATTAACTCATGATTTTAATTTTAGTAAAATAATTAGAATAAATAACATTTATTATAATTATAATATTCAAAATTAAAATCCAAGAAAATAATTTAAATTATTAATTTTAAAATTAATTAAAATTACGTGAACTGAAATTTTCAAATTAAACATTCAAAACGATCTAATCGTAACGCAAACACCCTACGCGTTGCACGCCCATGGGCCGTACGCACACAGCCATTGCTGGCCATGTGCGCGCAGCCCATGCGCTCGTCGCATAGCTGCTGCTTCCCTATCGCAAGCCTCCGCACGCATTGATGCTCGCTGCGCGCGCCAGCGCTCATCGCACGCGAGCTATCGCTCGCTGTGCGCGCGCGCGACATCGCTCGCTGGGCGCGCGACATCGCTCGCTGGGCGCGCGAGCCATCGCTCGCTGGGCGCGCGACATCGCTCGCTGGGCGCGCGACATCGCTCGCTGTGCGCGCGAGCCATCGCTCGCTGGGGCGCGACATCGCTCGCTGGGCGGGCGACATCGCGCGCTGTGCGCGCGAGTAATGCTGGGCGCAGCGCTCGTGGCACGCGAGCTTGCGCTCGCTGCGCGCGAGGCTGCGCGCTCTTGTGCGAGGCAGCGCGCGTTGTGGCGCAGCTCGCTTGCTGCCCACACGCGACTGCCTTGGCTCGCCCTTCGCCCATGCCCATTCGTTCATTGCTCGTGGCACACGACACAAGGCAGGGCTGCTGCCTTGTGCTCGTGCACTACGCCCTTGCTCATTGCATTCGTGCCGCACGGGCGACGAGCTCCCTTGCTCGTCGTCGCATGCCCGCATTATACAACACCCTTTAAGGGTAACACGAAGCGTCCATTGCTTCGTGCGTGCAAGTTATACGAACGAATCGCATAAAAATTTAAAATTTATATTTAAAATTAATGACAAATTAATAAATATTATTAATTTCATAATTTTAGGGCGAAAAAATCGAAAATTTATTATCCAATTGATTTCCGATTGTTATGGATTCAAGTCTAGGTCATAAAAATTTAAAGTTTATCGTAAATTTACAATTTTTATGGTGGTTTTTAATCATAGGTTTCTAATTAAATTACAATTAATTATGAAAATCAAATTAATTCTAAATTATTCTAATTTTCAACAAATTAATTATAATTACAAATTAGATTGCATAATTAACAAGACTAGGCATTCAAACTTGTTAAACATATGCAGTAGGTCAATCAAAAATTCAAGATTTATCAACAAGAATCGCAAATATTTAATTTAACATCTTAAATTTACGAAATTTTGCATTCGAAAAACTAAAACCTTCGAAAAGTCATAGTTAGGCTTCGAATTTGAGAATTCTGGGTTCGGCAGAAAAATACTATTTTTGTCAAAATTTTAGAATGCCTTTTACATGCGGAATTGACACAAAAATCACTCGATTTGGATGAGTAACGAAGAAACTGCCGAAAAACTGCGTACGTATAATTAAATAAACGCAATTTGCAATTAATTAACAATTACGAAAATTAATCACCCCTTTTAATTCTTGCAAATTTGTAATATTTAACCATGTTCATGCAATTTAGATTATGAAAATAATAAGGGGCTCGTGATACCACTGTTAGGTTATGATACATATGACAATTCATAAATCATGCGGAAAAAACCATAAACCCAGGAAAACATATTATTTACACATAATCATATAGCATAATTTAGATGCATACTCTTTGTTGCGTGCCCTCCCTAGCTGCGCCCGAACCGAACAAGAACAAGTCTTTAGGACTCCAAGTGTCGTCCCTCCGTAGATAGTCCACAGCACGTCCGGATCCGCCTTAAGATTGACCAACTAGAATCGCCCTTAAGGTACTAGAATTTTCGGCACTTTTGAGCAAGATGTGTGGCTGAATTTTTCTCTCAAAAACTCACTTTGAATACTTTGAAACTCGTGTTATAAATTGTGAGCCCTAGCCTCATATTTATAGCGGTATGGAAAGGGAATCGTAATCCTATTCAGATACAAATTAATCAAACCTAGAATCCTACAAGAACTCTAATTTAATTAATTTATCAAATAGAATTAGGAATTTAATCATTAACCGAACTCTGCATGTTTTAGGAAACGTGCACGAACACAAACACTTGCACACACACGCACGACAGCCACGATGGGCCTCATGCGTGCGCGCGAGCAGCAGCCCACTCAGCGCCCGTGCGCGCTGCGCGTGCTGTGCGCGCTGTGCGCGCTGCGCGCTGCGCGCAACCTGCTGGGCCTGGCCTTGCTGTTTGTGCGGCGCGCTTGGCTTGCTGGGCGATGGCCTGGCTTCGTGCTGAGCCTCGTCCGGCAGGCCTCGTCCGATGCTTATTCGTACGATGCGCTTCCGATTAAATTTTCCGATTCCGGAATTCATTTCCGATACGAACAATATTTAATATTTCCGATTCCGGAATTAATTTCCGTTTCGAACAAATATTTAATATTTCCGTTTCCGGAATTATTTTCCGATTCCGGTAATATTTCCGATTCTGACAATATTTCCGTTTCCGGCAATATTTCCGATTCTGGCAATATTTCCATTTCCGATAATATTTTCCGATACGTACCATGTTTCCGTTTCCGGCAACATCTACGACTTGGATAATATCTATATTTCCGATACGATCCATATTTCCGTTTCCGGCAATATCATCGTTTCCGGAGTATTCATTTCTTGCCTGTGACGATCTTAGCTCCCACTGAAACCAAGATCCGTCGGTTCCGAATATTCATAGATAGAGTATCTAATGCCATTAGATACTTGATCCGTTTACGTACTATTTGTGTGACCCTACGGGTTCAGTCAAGAGTAAGCTGTGGATTAATATCATTAATTCCACTTGAACTGAAGCGGCCTCTAGCTAGGCATTCAGCTCTCTTGATCTCACTGAATTATTAACTTGTTAATTAATACTGAACCGCATTTATTAGACTTAACATAGAATGCATACTTGGACCAAGGGCATTATTTCCTTCAGAAACTGCGCCCCATGAACCTTTTTTCTTTCTTTTCATTCTTTTGATTCGACCGTACCTGTTTTTGCAGATTTGGCTGGCGGAACGGCTTAGACTTTTGGAAGCTCCTGCGGATCCTAAACATTATCGCCCTATAGCTTTGGGTAACCGAAAATACTTGCACCAAGGCCAGGACGAGGCCGAATGGACCTCCTTTTTTACTTATGGCATTTGTTCTATTAAGTGGGTGGTACCATGGTGGGGTCTGACTACTATGACAGGGGGGTCTGATGTATCGGTTTATATTTCTTTGTTGGGGCTATCTTGTCCCATTTATATTTTCCCTTACCGAGTCATGCGTCAATATGGTTTAAGGCAGACCATCTCCTTTTCTGATACGGTACCACCTAAGGTAGCGACCTTTGCACAAACACGGGTCTTAGCGTGGGCTAGGTATTATGATGGTCTCCCGCGTTGGGCTGTAGCTACAAATGGGTTTGTGGGTCTTTCTGAAAACTATAAGTTGTGGATGAGTTCTGATGACAAGGATGTGAGGACCGAGGCTCGTAATGGGGAGCCGGCTGAGCTTTTGATGCCTCGTATTCGTGTTAAGTACGAGGGTCCTGATTCTGCCAGACCTCGTACCTATAGTTTTAAGATTGTGAAAGCTCGTCCTGATCGAAAGCGAAAGGAAGTTCTTCCCCGTTCCAGTGTCAGGCCTAAAAAGATGCCTAACATGAAAGGGCCTGCTGTTGTTAAAAGAAATGCAAGCTCTCGCGGAGATCGTCGCCGGAACAATGTATGGGTTAGGAAGGCTCAGCCGCCTGTAGAAACAGTGGCTAGTCCAGTGGACAATAGTAATCCTTCTCCCACCACTGTTTGTGCCCTTGAGGCTGAGCGGGCTATAACTGAGAATGTTTCTAAAGCTTTGGCATCTTTGGAAGTTAGTGTCCAGGAGCCAGTTCTGTTAATCGATATATTTCAAGCAATTGGACTCATGTTAATGGAGATTGATATTGGGGAAGCGCAGAAGACTATGGGGGTGGATCCTGCGAACATTGCTCTCTTCAAGACTTTATTTGATGATCCGGAAGAACTAGAGTAGTGTAGTTCTTTGCTAGGGTGTAGGTGCCCTCTATTTATTTCAGTTGTGTTTGTTTTTATTCCTAGCACTTTGTTTTCCTTCTTATTATATTTTAATAAAGGCGTATTTTTAGTCTCCATTCAATTTTGTTTATATGTCTAACACTTTTTACACAAAGAATATAATTTTTTTATTATTGTTTGGACCAAATCCTTGGTAAGGATTGCCTACGTATCTTGTCAGAATCAGGTCGCGCGTAGTTCTTAGCTTTAGAATAAGCTCTAGTATGCCGAATTTCGGTAGATATGTCCTGAAGTGGAAACATATTACTTAATCGGTCAAATGAGTGAAGTATTTGCCATTTTCATCTGCCGTTTTCCATAGGTTGCGTAAAATTCGACCAATTTGTTGGTAAACCTATTTGGATACGTACTGTACCCCCCAAGTGTTCGTTATTTTTCTGTTGTGTGCGGAAAAAATGACGAGCACTTTTCGAAAAAAGGAAAACTTTTGGCAGGCAGAGAGTTTCAACGCCCAGGCTGGGGCGTCAGAAATTTCGGCGCCCAGCCCTGGGCGCTGAAAATAACTTGGGCGGTCAATTTTGACGTTTTTGCTTCACATGTTCTTGCGTTTATTTCTATTTCGTTTTTTGTGCCTTGATATTTTGCTTCGTAGTTAAAGTTAAATTTGAGGCTGCTTTGGAGGTTTTTTGACTGTTAGCGTGAAACGCATTTTTGTCCAGATTAATTTTTTCTATTGGTGACTCAAAACAGTTTTGAAAATGGAGTTAGGGTGCGGAACTTATGAAGATCTTTGTGGAGGGTATGATGGAATCTATGTGAAACCGCTCTTGGTGGATTCTATGTTTTATGAATTTATTTTTTTGGTGACATTTGCATTTGTTTTAAATTTTTGATTTCTTTTTGATTTTGGGTTGCATGGATTGGCTCTTATGATGACATTGGTTGGCTTTTTAGGTTTTGAGGATGGGATAGTGTGGTTTATTTTATGGGTTTCGGGAACTGGTTCACATGGCATTATTTCAAAACCGAGTGGGCTTTGTTTGTTGGGCCTATAGTGGGCCGCTTCTTTATTAATTTTTTTTTTATTTTGCAAGTACATTTGGTGTTTATTTAGTGTTAGAATAAAATTTTTAGGAAAAATATTACGCCTTTATTGATTTGGAAAGTAAGGAAAACACACTGAAATAAAACTGACCCATATTTTAAAGGGCTTTAGGACCATCTAAAGTCTCTATTATTTTTTCTATCAATCTAAAGAACTACTAGGCGCTTTTTACTAATGGTGCTCTATGTGGCTTAAGCCTGGGGTTTAGTCTCATAAAACTTTGGTCCTTCACCGGTACTCATCTTGAATTCCATTCTTTTTGCGTTGACCCACTGATATGTCTTCATCCATCCGTTCCCGACCTCTTGTGGTGTTGATGCAGGAGAGATTAACCGGGTTGGATCGAAACTTTCATCTTGTAAAGCTAGGGTAGTCATCACAGTCTCGTTCTCCATAGGCCTCGATTCGTTAAACAATGTCCATAGAGCCTGGTTGTCCAATATTTCAGCTGTTTTAGTCTTGGTGAGGTGGGGTGCCTCATCCAAGGTGTGGCAATCATGCAAAATTTGAAATCCGGGTTTTAGCAAGCCATCCTGAACGAAGGGTTCAGGGAAATCACAGCATGGGTGTTCTTCTCCTTCCGAACAAACATCCCGTTAAGGGTCCTTTATATGGGGGAAGGAGGGTGGTTTGTTTGGCTTTGTTAAGGCGTGGCCTAGATAGGCGGTCAGCAATATCTTCCTCCGTTGGTTCATAACCTAAGCCAAAGGGAGTAGATTTGTCGGGAAAAGGATGGAATGTGCATTCCTTCTTCCTTATGCCCAATGGGGTTCCTGGGAAATAACCTTGAGCTAACAGCATTCTAGGGATGACTCGGGATGCATGCGGGTCTAGGAATGCTGGATCATAATCTTCGATGAACTGGATTGTTTCTTCCATTTGAAACCCATAAAGGTCATCTGCAGTTTTGGCCGTTCCAACCATAGTACAACTGACGTCGAGAGGAGGGGCGCGGATTTCTAGTATTACCCCGTTATGGTTAAGTTTAACCATTTGGTGCAAGGTAGAAGCCACACCTCCTAAGTCATGGAGCCAAGGTCGCCACAAGAGGAGGTTGAAAGTGGGTTTGATGTCGATTATTTGAAACTCCGTGGTGCGTGCCACGGGCCCGGTTTGTATGGTAAGGTTGATTTTTCCCAATACAGGCCTTCGGGAGTTATCATAAGCTCGTACCCCTTGCGTGGAGGTTTGGAAGTCATCGCTTCCTAGCCCCAAGCAATGGGCGGTTCGCAATGGGCAGACATTAACCGCCGAACCATTATCTACGAGCGCTAGGGGGATGTTTTGTCCTTTGCATCCAACCACTAAGTAAAGGGCTTTATTGTGAGCACCCCCCTCTTTGGGTAAGTCTTTATCAGTGAAAACTATGGCCTTTTCTCCGGCATCTCTCGTGACATGGCTAACCAATGAGTCAGGTGTGATATCTGTGGGTACTAAGATGAGGTCAAGTGAGCGAATAAGCTTTTCGCGATGTTCCTTTGAAGTACACATAAGATCCCAGATGGTAATCTCAGCCTTGGTTCTTTTCAGTTGTTTCAGGAGAGGATTTTCAATGACTTCCGCGACGGTGGCGTGCCGCCCATTCTCAGGAGTTTGCCTAACCGGGATGTCGTCCATAGGAGGTGGGTGAATATCCGGTTGGTATATCCTTCCGGATCGGGTGAGGTTGTCGACCTCGGGCTCCTGAGGGGTGGTTTCAATGAGAGCATACCCGGGCCAAGTTTCAGTGAAGAGGTCCTGGCCCGAGACTTGAGATAGGTAAATATCTTCAGCATCATCGTTCCACACACCGCACACTTCCCCCTCGATTCGATCCATAGGTACCACATCGAGTGGTGCACCTTGAGGTGTAATATACATCGTGGGGTCGAAATTCTCTGGTTGGTCGAGAGAGATGTGACAAGAGCCGAGTGGGCTCTTGTTGTTGTTGGGTTTGCCAACGTTAGGGAGAGGTATTACTTCATCCTCTATCATGTCCTGGATCGTATGTTTTAGATGCCAGCAGTTTTCAGTGTCATGCCCATTTCCTTGATGGAATTTGCAGTAAGTACCTTCGACCCAATATTTGTTTTTGACAGGAGGGTCACGGGTGGGGCCTATAGGTCTCAACTTTCCTTGATTGGTTAGTCTTTCAAAGGCTTGTACCAAAGTTGACCCGAGTGGGGCAAACTTTCGGTCTCGGACCCATCTTACAGGGTATCTTCGGGCGGGAGCCTCTTCTACAGCATGGACTTCTTGGCTTGGGGTGTGTTACCCCGATTATAGGTGTTGGTCTTATATGCAGGTTTGCTCTGTATGGTTTTGGAGAGGTCGTCCTCGATTTTTATTCCCACATCATAAACCCTTTTGAAAGTGTCCAGTCCCAGGTACCTAAGGTGTTGTCTGTAAGCCGGGTCTAAGTTGTCAATGAATTTTTGGACCAATTCTGTTTCGGGAGGCCTATTGATTAGCTTGGCCGCCTGGTCCCTCCATCTAGCAAAGTAGGTTGTGAAACCCTCATTTTTCTTTTGGAAGAGAACTTCCAGCTCGCGCATGGTGACTTGGAAATCCATGTTCGACGAGTATTGCTTGATGAAGACATTGACAAAGTCTTCCCAGGTGGGGAAGAGCTTAGGGTCCTGGTGATAGTACCATTTGAGCGGCACAGGTTCCAAGGACAAAGGAAAGGCAGGTAGGTACATGGACTTATCCACGCCTTTCAAGTTCATGGTATTCACAAAGCTCAGTAGATGATCACGGGGGTTGTCCGTGGCCTTGAACTTTGGTAAGTCAGATGAACTGAACTTTTCTGGTAATTTGCCAAAAAAAGGTTCAGGCTCGAGGGAGAAGTATTTGCTCCCCATGGTTTGCTGTAGGACCATTTTTTTGATCCTCTTCTCGTTTTCGAGGTCATTTTTGGCTTGCGCAGCCGCTAAGGCTTCGTTTTCCATTTTCAGTTGGCCCATGAGTTGGGTCATTTGGACCATCTGGTCTCGCAAATCTTCGATGGACATGTTTGGAGGTGCGAATCAAGGTTGGGGAAGCGGAGATCCTTGAAATGAGGGACGACGGACGGAGCTTGGAGTTGCTAGACCTGGTGTTGGTGATGTATCTTCGAGACGCACTAGCTGTTGATTCCCTGATCGGCACCAAGTGGCAGGACCAGTCTTAGGCATAAGATAAGCTAAAGTTTAGGTTCCCAAAGTTTCAGGCATTACTTAGTCTAGACTTCGACTCTCTAAATTGGTTTTTTCACTTTTTCGCTCTTTCTTCTGTCGGTACACTTTTTTTGGGGTTTTTTTTTATTTTGGTCATTCTTTGGATTTTCGAAACACTTGCCTGTGTGACATTCATAGTTGTTAGCATGTTCGATTTTGGTGCCGAGCATTGCCGTCGTAGGAGGCCTAACGACGACACAAAGAGTTATTAATTTTTCACGAGTCGCCTTTTGAAATCGAGTGCTTTTCTTACGCCCCTGTAGCAATTCTTTTGATGAACATTTTTTGTGCTACGTACTTTCTTTTTGTTTAGGCACCGAGGCTGCTGCGCCTGACCAGAAAGTCAAGCAGCAACTTCAGCGCCCAGCAGTGGGCGTGAGAAATTTTGGCGCCCAGCCAGGGGCGTTGAAAATGCGTCCCTGGCTGGTTCTCGTTTTCTGTTTTCTGTTTATGCGACTTCGATTTGCGTGCTTGCCTAATAACGTCCTTTACGCGTGACAGCGTTTGTGGGATTCGTTACAGGCCATCCCAAGCGTCGCTTATTTTGTGGCGATCATTCGGGTTTGCGGAACACGTGTTTTGGTATAACTCTTTGGCAAATTAGTCTATGAATGTTTGGGCAATTTTTAAGGTCATTGGTTTTCTAGGATAGTTTGTCACACACAATCACATATTTCGCTACACATAACTACATTACAAACATGGATTTGAAAATTAAATATGCCACGTAGTTTATGATAGGCTTCTATGGGTAGTTTATTTACGCCTGGCTTGGTACCGCTTCTATCGTAGATCCAACACATGCCCCGGTCGAGGCAGTGTCTTCAACAGACGAATTTCGCCCAAGAGGCCAACCCGCAAGTGCAAGCCAAAGGGGCATGCAGGCGAGAGGGACCTAATGGGCGAGCGATTGGGTTCGGGATAGGTGTACGACATGCACAAGTACCGAGTGGGAAACATGCGCGGCGTATGCACCCCCATATTGGCGAAAAAGGTATCCTTAGTCCCAACTCCCGAAGGAGCCGAGATTCGTTATGATGTTCTGCCCGTTCACATTAATATGCTGATTTTCAGGTCGTCCCAACTTGATGGGGAAATAAACGCGGGGTAGGATCGTTTCACCCTTCGGCTATTTTGATTACCTACAAGCACGAGTATTTCCTTCACTATCCCCAACGGAGTCGCCACTGTGAGGGGATCGAAAAAGCGCGAGGCTAATGCGTGACCTTGTCCCTCGTGGGTGTGACGATTATTTTTATTCAATCAAGTGTAATTGGATTTCCTGTGAGTATACACCCAATTGACTAGTAATATAGGAGTCACCATTCAGTTTTTAACAACAATGAGAAAAACTGACAAAACCCGGTTATCGTGACATAAAGGGAGTGCAATTATGTTTGACCACGACGGCCGTAGGTTCCCTTGTGATCCCTGGTGTGGGGATCTCTCAATATACACCCGCAAGGTAGAGATTGAGGGTTCGGGGGACTGTAACTACCGAGAGGAGTAATTCGCTCGTCGATAACTCCAGAGGCAGGATATCCTTACTAGCTCAGCATAAATAATTGAAGGGACATGCGTTAACTATTAAACTAATCTGAATTGATTTTAGCAATATGCAGCATATAATACTAATTCGATCGTGATTATCTGATTTAAATAGCATTAAGGGACCTAGCATGATAATCCGATTTCCCAAAAATATTATATTTATTAGGCGTGAAAGAACAATCATATTAGGTTAGTTTAACAGTTCATAAAAAGGGCGAGGAAAGCAGTTAAATCATCAAAAAGGGACACATTACGACGCACCCTTGAGAGGTGCGTCACGGTTCTCAGAAAACTAACCACTTTGACTTTGCTATTTCTCCTTTTTATTTAACGAATCTCGATTATGGGACGGGATACGTTCTGTTCAATTTATGGATCGATTGCGACAGAACGCGTGAACAGTTTCGCAGCGAGAGGCTTAGGCTAAGGGGTTTAGAGTCAATACTCAGAATATATTATGTGTTGTTGTGTCGTTTCACGTCGAAACTAGGGGTCTATTTATAGGGAAGAGTTCGTGGAAAGATAGAATTGCAGAGTTCTAATCCACAAAGAATTAGGAAAAGAGACTTACCCAGGTATTTTCAGCGCCCAGGCCTGGGCGTCGAAGATTTCGGCACCCAGAGCCAGGCGTTGAAAATAGGGTCTGGGCAGTTTTGTTTAGTTAGATTCGGATTCCTAAAATCCGTAGACTTTGAGATTAATTTGAGTCTTTTAGCGCGTATCAATTTGTGATGGAATGCGTCTGGGCCCGTTACGAACTCTAGGCTCGTTAGGATTTTAATTAATACGTAACTCTTATTTCCGAATCCTATTAGGAATAGGATTCTCCCAGTTTTCTATCTCCTTTAGGATTTATGTTGGAATGCAACACCTAATTCTGACAGGTTTCTATCTCTTATGATTTGCCACTTTTAGAAGCTACCTTTTACGGCAGTTACTATTTTTAGCAGATTTCCATAAATAGCAAGTTTCGGGTGAAATGAAATGGGGAATCGAGATTCGTTTATTTTATAGGAGATGCGTTGTCAAGTGGAGTTTTTATGCTTTCATCATCGAACCTTTCCCTTGCGGGAATGGGGACAAGAATAGGTGTGTACACTAAGCAATTAAGGTAGAGCGCGAATTCGAAAAAAAAAAAATTTAAAAACCCAGTGCGTCGCATATTTACAAATATGCGTGGCAAATGACTCTAGGAGCATCCTAGAGTCATTTGCGTCGCAGATTAGTAAATCTGCAACGCACTGGATTGAGTAAATTGCGTCGCAGTTTTACTAATCTGCGACGCAAATGACTCTGGGGGGCATCCTAGAGTTATTTGCCTCGCAGTTTAACAAAGCTGCGACGCAAATGACTAAATTTTATGCTAAAATTTGTCATTTGCGTCACATGTTCAGAATGGCGTGGCAAATGCGGGGATGCAAATAAGCCTTTTTCCACTAGTGAACATTTTACTTAAGGGTCATCACTTGGAATGCACACATCTCTGCTCACGAGTCATTGGATATTTGTTGATTGAACTTATACCTTTCCAGAATCTCATTTAAGGTGTTCAAATGGATGTAACTTTTCGAAAACAGATATTTCAAACTTGTTTAGATTTAGCCGGATTAAAAACTTGATGGTCCTGCTTTTTGAAAGAAAGCGGAAAACTTGCTAACTTAATTTTTAGACAAAATGGGAAAAACTCACTTTGTCTCTCGCTTTGTAGAAGTGGAAAATTTGACTTGACTCTCGGTTTTAGAAATGGAACTTGACTTTAACTTTTTAGAAACGAAAAACTTGGCTTGACTCTCGTTGTTTAATGGAAAACTTAACTCCCGCTTTTTAGAAGCGGAAATTTTGCTTTGACTCTCGTTTTTTAGAAAACTAAAACTTCAACTTATCCTTGTTTTTTAGAAAATGAAACTTTTTAAACTTAATTCCCGGTTTTTAGAAAACGGAAATTTTTGAAACATGACTGAAAAACTTAAAACGTAACTCTCATTTTTTAGAAAACAACAGATTTAATTTTGTAAATAATTTGGGAATTTTTATTTTTTAGACATAAGAAATTTCGACGAAAATGATTGGGGTTGTGACCGGTTAGTGGATCATGATTATTTTCCGATTGGTCGTGGCCTGTTAGTGGACTAACAATACCTATTATTATTTTTTGAATAAAATGATAATTCAAAAACCGTTACTTTTTCCGTGGGAAGGAAATCGTAAAGTATATCAGTCTAAATTGCAGTTAGGCGAATGCTAAATGGCTCGATTATTATCAGCGAATCTTGCAATGCAAGATTTATTTTTAGACGCTTAAAATATATACCGGGAAACTTCGTGCGTAGTCTTAGCTTGCGGAAGAATTGTCTGGCGCTCGATATCTTGAAATCTGTGTTATGCAGAAATTGTTCGTCATTTCCGTTGTTGCCTTGATGATTTTATACGAGTTCTTTCAACACTTTTTACTTGCTTGTCTTTGATTGATTTTTTTTTCTTTTCATTGTCCTTCAGAGCAATGATTGAACTATACGAACAGATACGTGCATGAATGTCATGTATATCCGCTGCAGTAGAATGATTGGAGTTTTTAGAAACTCACGACACTTTTTCTCCCTATTAATTTGGAGCATTTCTGAAATATTTTCCTTAAGCCCCCAAGCATGGCTACGGGACTGGCTTCATAATGTAATGTTTGGCATACGTTTTTGCATATCCATGACGTCTTGGGCGGATCATGAATAACTTGAGCCATACATGTTTAGTCCAAGATATGCTCAAGGAACGAGAAGTAATTGCTACTCGTTGTTTTTCTCTGTAGGTGTCGTATTAGGTGACATTGCTATGGTCAAGTAATTACCAGGTCGATGTCGTCCTTGACGAAAGCTTAGGTGGCTCCCTTCTATACAAATCAGAGTAAGACTTTCCGACTTATACTCAAAGAAACAAACATGAAACAAGACGCATAAACATTTCAAAGTCAACAATATATGTTTTCTTATTTGGCGGATTAAGTCTGTAGAAAGAAATCAGTTAAAATTTGCAGATTTAATTCCAAATATTCGCAATGGCAATGTTTTGTATGTTCAATAAATTGTTAATTAGAAGAATGGATGTGTTGTCTAAGTTAGCCCCAATGTAAAGCACATCAAAGCTTTTGCCTCTTTTGAATTAGACATGGGAAGGTGCATCCAAACTTAATTTCTTAACAAGGAAATGAATGAACTGAGTAAGATAGAGGACACATCCAACTTTGGTTTAGAAAATATCTTGAAAATAGAAGGAAGAAGGTAGGGTCCTTATTTAAAAGCATTTTGGGAATATTTGTTTTCAAGGATGTCATTTGACAATGCGGTCACATGGTTCAGTATATGTCTAAAGCCAATCTGCCTATTTTTTAATGTATCGGATTCGAAAGCTTCCACTTGGGTTGTTGGTGTAGTACTTGCAGATTACTTTCAAGATATATCGGTTGCTCGATTCAGGATGAAGTTTAGATGCTCAACGTTCAATAAGGCGAAGGACATTCTTGCATGAAGAGATGTCAAGGGATGGTAAGGATAGTAAGTGCTACCCTTTGCCGTTTATAAAGAATGCTTGATTGTCTTACTTAGTTTTTTAGTAATGTTTAAGAAGACGTTTTATATTAAATTAGATGCTTCTTTTATTTAAGGAAATTATTTATGTAGTCGAATGGCATAAAATAAGTTATTTCAGGAAGTGAATGTTTCCTTTGGAAGTTATGCCTAAAGAGGCAAGTTTCTTTTATTTTGTTGGCAAAGTAGTTATAGGTTGATAATATAATTGTGTGCCTATTGGATAAAACTTTTAGTACTTTTTCATTTGAAGACTTAAGTTGAATGTTACGGATCCATGTTTTAGTCATATTTAGTCGGAATCGGCTGAGTTCGTTTTGCTCAGAATAGATGTCTAAAATGAATTTGGACTAAAGTAGGCGCACCGTTAGGGGTTGCATTAGTATCCAGGTTGGAATCAGGCGTAATGTAATTCTGGTTTTTTTTTATTTTTTTGAGTCATTCTTGTATTACAAATTCAGCTTGATTTGAGCAAAATTGCATAAAAATAATTGGATTGTGCATGGATGTACCCCTCCAAGTGGTATAATTTTTCTGTAAAAGTGCAGGAAAGATTCCGAACACTTAAGCACAAGCTTTGAAAAAATCCTGCGCACATCTTTCCCGTTCTATAATTTTCTAGCACTTACATGGAAGCTCTAGTAATTTCTAGCGCCATGCGATTTTCACAAGATTCGATTTATTTTCACGTTTTGTTTTCTATTTAATTTTGCAAAGCTGATTAACTTCTTACTGCTGAGTGGTTGGTGCTCGGTTTTCAATTATTCCCGACAGGGGATTTTTCTCTCTCTCTCTCTTTTTTTTTTTTTTTTTTTTTTTTTTTTTTTTTTTTTTAACGATTTAAGAAGACATATGTTTATTACTTCACCTCAAGGAGGGTGTTTCCGGGGTTGTAACGTGGCTAAGCTTAATTAGGGTGGAAAAACGGATAATGCTAAAAAATTCCCATTATACCCTTAGTTAGTTAGACGACTGGACTTGGTGTTTGATCTTGTTTGGTCCTTGCAAAACTTCAACGTTTTTCATTACTCATATTTAATTTAAGGACTTCTGACTTGACCGGTTACTTCACAACATTCCTGGATTCTTTCTTTTTGAGTATGTTCCTTGGTGTGTAGTCCTCTTTTACTTGATTAGTTCTTTTTTCTTGTCCATATTATTTTCATAGTGCATTCCCATCCCCAGGTTCAGATTAGTGCGAGTTAATAAAAAGGCTCCTTTAGACGAGGTTCAACATGAGTAACAATAAAGTTGATTAATTGCTTCATGGTCAAGGGAAAGGACATTTTTAAGGGTCTTAAGTTGCCTCTTGTGTTGGTGGATTATATCTTTCAGAAATCGTTAAGGTGGACTGATTGAGCCTCCGGTTGTTGGTCTTGAGATGAATCTTTTATTTTTGAAGTTAATAGGCTATGATGGGCCCAGGTGAGTGATTAATTGCAAACACTTTTATGTAAAGTGCATGATACGTTTTGCCTTTTGTTTCCTGCATCGAATAATTTGCCTTTTTGTTTGTTTATTGCTTTTGAAACTGTAGTGGTAAGACAACCAAGGATGTACTTGAAATAGGAATTTTATTGATCTTGAATAAATGCACATGATAAGAAGGCTTGACAGCAATTTAGCCTTTTACTATATTTTAGGAACGAAATGGAAAGGAGAATGAAATAGAATTAGTTTGAAGTGCTTGATTCTAGGTCTGAGCTTCTTTGAACTTTGAGTCTACGTTTTCAAGCTTTTGTTAGTCTTTGGTTTCAAGTATTAGTCAGCAGTCTAGTTTGTAGCTTCATGTTTCTAGTCCGGGAGAGGTCTGTTATGAGCGCACCCGCTATTCTAAACATATTAGTAGTGAACGTTTAGTTAAGAGTGAGGGTCAAAATTTTACCAATTTTCAACATTCTGGTGTGGAACATTCAATCCAATAGAGGGTAGGTGTGCCATAGTTGTCCCAAATGTATCTTTGTACCAAAGGAATGTTTTGAGAAGTCAATTAAGTTTTAAACGCTAAAAGTAGATGTTTAGTCTTAATTGGAGTATAGTGCTCTTAACTTCCTATCTTACATGGGGAGGGTCATGATGACCCTGTCCGCAATTAGATTTTTTTATTGTGTTCCTTAGGTTTCAACAATTTTTTGGTGGAATGGCCTTTTCCCTATTTGGAGTGGTAGTTCAAGAGAACATATTTTATAAAGACTTTTTCAATGATTAGATTTTATTTTGTCAAGCGACAGATCCTTGATTTATGCTCAAATTAGTTAGGACCTTTAGAGAAGAGTTAATGAATTGTTTTTGAAAGATGGAGTGAAGAATACTGATTTTTGATAGTTGAATATGATAACTTAGTTCCTGATTAATGTTGAAAAATTAAGAGGTGTTAATGAATCAAGACTGATGTATTAGTCAAATTGGGTGGCTAGATTTGATTAACACTACAAAAATGTTCAGATGATAAGGAAAGCTTGATCAATCTGAGTGGCAAGCTGAGTACTTAGATGTTTGGGTTGCCAATTCATAAGTTAGTTTTTTTTTTGTGTGACTAAGTATTAGACTTCAAGGAATAGGTTTCTCTAAATCTAGACGATTAGAAATTAGATTATTCCGACCGTCTCAAGATTTAATAAAAATAACAAATTATGTAAGTGTCAAACTTGTATTTTGGGCAATAATCTCGTGTTTATTAGTCAAGTGAGAGTTATAGTGCTCTCCCGGTCTAGCGTTGATTTTGTAAACTTTTAAGATCTAGGTGACTTGAATAGAATGTGATAATTGCTTACAAATTAAGAGTGTTAGTTTATTAATTTTGAGGTATGGACTGACTCAATAATCCTATTATATAGTAAATGCTATCTATAACAACGTACCAATTATTTGGAATATGTCAGCACATTGTTTTGGAGGACTCAAAATCAAAAGTTAGACATGTGTTTGACTCGAAACACAAAAACTGATTTTTATGAAACTGCTGAACTGCAACAGCTATAACTTTCAATCTGCAAACTTTTTTGGGCTAAAACTGATTTTGGATGATGGACTAAGGTTAGACCTACGGATTGATATTTTATAGGCCTCATAGTTCTTTGTAGAACTCCTTTTATGACCATTTTTAATTCTTATTTTAGTTTTGGCTATACGGGTTTGACTTAAGTTACGGGATGGGGGTTAGGGAAGCTATCCTAGGTGTAAGTGGACTATAGGGGAAGGACTCTAAGTGTGTGAAGACTTTCTAGAAGGTAATTCTAGGTGAATGATGACTCCATTGGTAGACTTTGACTTGGTTTAGACTCTTAGGAAACAATTTTGTTTAAGACTCTAGGTGGACTTAGGCTAGGTGAACTTAGGCTTCAATGGGCATGATGGACTCAAGGGATGACTCACATAAAGGGTGACGAACTCAGCTAGGATTTTTGACTCGACTTACTCGTTCTCTGCCTCGAATATTATTAAGAGACTATAATGAGTAATTTGGTGATAATCCACTTTTTAACTGATTTTCGAAAACAGACTTTTTTTAAAAAAAACTTTTGCTTTTAGTGAACATCAAAGGTTATTTTAGCATGAACGGTATTATGCTAATAACGACTTACAAATCGATTATTTTATGCTTATGTTTTTAGAAGTCAGTTGAACGAAAGGAGCTGAGCGTGACAAATTTCTTACGCCCAGATGATGCGCGTAAGAAATACTTCTTGCTGGTATGTTGGTTGCATGAATATCCTTGCGCATCCATGCTAGTTCTTTGCTTATTCGTACAGTTTTCCTATGGTCATTCTAACTTTTCCCGTAGCTAAGGTTTACAGAATTAGGCCCTTTGTTTGAGCGTACATGCACTCCAACATTCAGCGTTCTGACACGATAGTATAATTCGTATGCATACTAGCTTTTGGGGGTAATTGTGAACACTATTTGGGTTAGTTTCATCACTTTTTTAAAAAAGTAATCCCATAAAAATATCTTAATCGCAACATTGAATTTGCACTCTTTTTATTTTTTTGATGGATATTTTAAACTAGACCAACGTATCGTTTAGCACGAATGCGTTTTGGTCGTTTGAATTAGTTGCACGGACATTAATTTGTTACCCCTATTTTACTTCAAAAATATTCCGAATTATTTATGCAAAATCCCAAATGGGCGTGAATAACTTCCCGCGCATAGGAGTTTTGCGCTATTGTTTTGTTGCGCCTGCCTTCTGGGCGTGAATAATTGTTTGCGTGAAGAAAAGATTTTCTCACTTTTCGTTTTGCAGTAAACAATGTGCTTGCGCAGAAATACTCTTGCGCTTGGGGTTCGCGTTGGAATATTTTAGCGCCCATCTGGGGTGCGTGAAATGTTTCTTGCGCACGTCCCAGGTTCATAGAACACACAGTTGATTTAATTTCGATTCGTAGCTAACTATTTATTTTTCAACGTTTTCGAGCGGTTTTTATGAATTCTTTTTGACATTGCTGACTTTAAACTTTGCGTCTGGTTATAAGTTAATTTCACATAACACGTTATTTCTAAACGAAACTAAAAACGAGCATGATTTATTGAATTTGCATATGCACATTTAGTCTATGAAAAATATCTATGGTTAATAATAGGCTATGTGTCAAAAGGTACCAAAGCTATCGCCGATTCCCCGATAGGCATCGGTCGACGTTGCCGTGTCCAAGAACGAATTTTATAAGGGCCTATCTGGTACACACTAGAGTGGCACATACCGAGAGGGGACCTCTGAGATAAAAGATTTGGTTTGGCATAGGTGGACTACAACGAAAGTTCCGAACGAGCAACATCCGAAGCGTATACACCCCCCGGGGCTTAGTAGGTAACCTTATTCCCAACATCCGAGATGAGACATGCCAAGGAAGTCAGGATTACTTGTGGTTCTGTCCTGTTTAGTTGTTACATCAAAATTTTCAGATCGTCCCAATTTAATAAGGAAATAAAAGCGACGTAGCGGTAGATTTTTCCCTGAAGTTAGGTCCCCTTACTACTTGCACAATTATTTGAATATTGTCCAAAACAGAGTCTCCACTATGATGGGGGTCGGAAAATACGTGTTTAGGGTTTCCTCTTTACTTTCCCTCGTGGATGTAGCAAGCAATATTAAGTAAAATCGACTAATTGTGGGAATTAGCCTCTTTTTTCTAGACCATGGAGTCGCCATTCGGTTTTCAACAACAATGAGCAAAAATGACTAAACCCAGTTATTGTGATACAAGAGTAGCTGCTTTTGGGCTCAGGCTCCGGTATTTAACCACAACGGCCTTAGGTTCCCTTGTGATCCCTGGTGTGTAGATATCTCAACGTACATCTAGCAGAGCAGAGACTGAGAGTTCGTGGGACATTTATACAATACGAGGACAACCCAGTATAATCCCATGCGATGGTCCTTACTAGTTTGATGTAACGAAGACGGGACATGCGTTATACTACATTACTAATCTGGATTGATTTTAATGCACAAGTATTAACTAACAAACTTCAAGAGGATGATTTAGATTAGTTTAAGGTACCTAAAAATAATCCAGATTGTCCAAAGAATATCTTATTAGGTGTGATAAATAATAAGATTATATTTAACAGATTTATAGGGCGATTAATGCAATAAACAGAATACGACATGTTACAATATAACTTAGGCTATATTGCGGTTCTCATAAACTAAACACTTGTCTTTACTAGCTTTCCTTTTCCGCAAAGTACTTCCCTCGACCTGACTTGATGATAGAGGTATTTTCTGTCGTTGAAAGAATACACCTCAATCAAAAAAAATTTATAAACTCCTAACTAACCGTCTATATTGACTATTGCGGCAAGCATAGGGATCGTCCCAAAGAAATGGAGCGAATTGAGTTCGGAAGCTAGTCTAGAACGGAGATTGAATTTGACTAATGACTACAAAACTAAACTATCAAGCGAATTTATCCCAATAGGGAAACGCTAGGGAATCAGGGATAGGCTAGGGTAATCGGGGGAAGGACATAGGAATCAAACAATCACGATGTAAAGACTTGATGCATAGGGGAAAAGAAACTAATGACGTGCTCGCCACCGCTCGGATGGAACATGCTAAGCCTCTAATCAAGAAAAAGCTCTGGCATAATCCTAAAACTAGACGACTCGCATATGAGACCTACTTTTCACATGCATCAAAGAGATTCACAATGTCTTGCCAAACCTAAACAATGTATTCCAATCAATCCTAATCAACTAGCATTTGTAACTACTAATTCATTAGTCTTGGAAATCCTATCATCAAATCAAGTTTAATCACATCAACAATCAATAATCATCCTTCAATTTCCCCCAATTTAGCCCCTAGATTATCCCCTATCCCTAACTAAAATCTACTCACTACTCATGTTTCTAACTAGAGAAATCAAAAATTCAAAACTAGTAGACATGGAATTTGAAGATTGAAAGCAAGAATTAAGAAACTAGGGATTCAATGGAAAATCTATGTAAAACTGAGAATCAACCAAAAGCTATCATCAAAGAAAGCAAGGAAGCAAAACTTAAAGAAGAACATTAAAGCATTAAAGATTCAATTAAAATTGCAAGAAGAATTAAAGAGTTGAGAAGGATTACAAATTGAAGCTTCCTCCAAATCAAAGCTTGAAGAACTAAGAAAACCTCTGTAAAATTCTGAAAAATGTAATTATGATGTTCTAAAAATGAATTATATAATTCTCTTAAAAAAATAAACGAAAAAGCTATTTATAGGTTTCCCCAAATAGAAGCTAGAATTTGAAATATTGCAGCCCGCGTCGACATTCGGTCGCACAGTGCGATCGAACGGGAAAATCTAGTGCGAGCACACATTTTTCTTCATGCGAGCGAACATAGCGAAGACTGCATTCCTTCGTCATGTTCGACCGCACAGAAACTCTTGTGCGATCGAACAGACCTGACTTAGCCAATTCTTCCAAGATCTCCACTATGGTCGCACAGATATGTTGTGTGGGCGCACCAATATTTTGTGCGGGCGAACGAAAAGTCGTGCGATCGAACACAAAAATTGGGGATGTTCTGCCTAAAAAATGGATTTTGTGCGGTCGAACAAAAGTTGGCATTCGACCGCACAAATCTGCAGTTTCCTTGTGTCCACCATCTCTTCACTGTTCGGGCGCACAAACTCCTGTTCGGTCGCACAACCCTGTTTTTGCTCCAATCTACTTGGTTTTCCATCATATTCCACAATATTCACCTATAAAGCACAAGATGGAGTGAAACTATAAAAATCATACGAAAACTATAAAAACAGCGAAAAATCATTATAAAACTAACACGAAAACCTAAGCTTGGGGTAGGATCCAGAACTTCCTTTAAGCTTGGGGCTTGGGACGATTATCGGTTAGGCTATAATCCCGACAACAATTCGACAATATTGGGCAGATTCAGGGACTTGTACGGACAGAGTTCTGCTTAACAAGAGTTAATACCGCAGAACTGTTGTGAATACGAGAAGATTACGAATTCTTATGGAAGGCTTATTGAGACTTTAGGCTTAGGATACGAACTTGGAGTTGGTATAAAAATTAATTCAGCGCCCTTAATCTGATGGTTTAATTGAGGCTCTATTTATAGTGGAAAGTACATTGGATGATAAACGTTTAGACTATTTTAGAGCAACCAAAACACACTTGTGCGCAAGGGATTTCTTGCGCACAGCCACTTGGCATGAGAAATATTTTGCACTCCATATTATGCGCCAAGTTTATCAGGTCCAGCGTTAGATGTGATTCAGAGTTCGAATTTTGATTCGACTGACACTAGGGCGCGAGAATAATTCTTGCGTGTGGATGCTGTGCGTGACAATATTTGTTTGGTTGGGCCCTGTGCGTAAGAAAAGTCTTGCACACGTGTTCTAATCCACGCGTTTATTCCAGTTTAATTCCGGATCGAAACTTCTTTTACTCTTTTCAATCTTATTTCGATTCATCTCCAATTAGAACTCTTTTTCTGCTTTTCAATCTCTTTTAGGGGTTTAGTTGGAGTGCAACTCTGCCCTTTTGGTGTAAATCTTTCTCGGACGGTTACTATATTTAATAGTTTATTAAGGTGGCAGTTACTATAAATAGTAGTTACTATAAATGGAAATATGGGTTTCGGGAATGAGTCAGTCAGTCTTAGGACGTACGTTGCTTGATCAAGAATGCTATGACAAGTTGATGTTTGTTTCATCATCGAACATACCGCTTTTGGCCTAGGGTCAAATGTACGTAGGTGTCTACGATGCTATATTGAGATTCAGATGCCATGTTGTAACACCCTAATAATTTATTGCTTTTATAAAACCATTTTGCAACTCAAAATATGGAATTACAAAAGTATTACCGTCACTGTGATAACGGCTAAGGCTATTACCAGAATTACGCAGCGAAATTAACTAACTTTTAAAACAATAATAATAGTTATTGGCCTCCATACAATTTGGACCAATAACGACACAAACAAAATACCGTAAAAGCAAATCCATTAACTAATTAAAAGCGTTATAGTATAGAATAGTAATTAGAGTTTAGAATAATGCAAGAACAAAACTCTCTCAACCAACCCTTGAAGAATTACTTATCCTGCAAGTCACCTCTACAAACCTGTTATTGATAGACTACTCCCCAACATTGCAAATGCAAATGATGGATCATCATAGGGTTATTGCGGCAAGGGCCATGACCAAAACACAAAGCACAAAACACAAAGCACGTAATCAGCGAAAGCTGAGTACAAACAAGGTAGAATGAAATCCTATATCTATCATGTTTCATTCCGACGATAAATTAAATCACATGCGAAAGCCAATTAAATAAACAATTAATCAGGAGGACAAGACTCGACTCTCGACGCGACTCTTGAATCATAGATTATTTAGAATAAGCTTCGAGCATACCTAAAAGAAATATCCATTAAGGAAAAGTGTTGGGAGCCTACCAAACATTAAAATTATTATAATAACCCAGTTTTCGGACCACACCGACGGAATTCAAGTGCATAAAAGAAATGAAACAACGTCTTGTATCATTAATAGGAGTACAAACCCCTTGTCAAGGTACTCCCCCATTGTTCATACTCAAGGTTTATATGTTCCAAGAGTTTTGAAACTTGTTCAGGTTGCACTTTACGTTTATTAATATTTATTCACAAAGCCGACTCAAGACATAACCAAGCAAAACATTTAATAAACAAAAAACAAGAAAATACTCCTTTTAAGATCATTAGGACTTGTGATCAAACATTCAAGATTCAAGTGAAATTACTCCCCTTGTTCCTTCTCAACATACTGTTGAGTCAACGACATGCCTGTTAACACGCGGGTTGTGCGCTAGGAACGAATTTCCTAATTCAATTTACCTTGACTCATTCTGCATATGTGGTGGATTACATGAGCCTTAATATGTACTTAATAAACATGATTCAAAAGTCTCCCCTACACATGCGGTGGCTTACATGAGCATACCCTTCATATGTGGTAAATAAAAATGGTGCAACAAGGCACAATATACTTGGCTCATAAAATGCTAAACATTACGTACAATAGCATAAATAATTCTTTGCATGCGAATAAACCATACATGCATAACCATACTTGGACAACATGCTTGTTATTTAAATTCAACAAAAATAACCAATCATAACATGCTTGTCCACTGGAATTCAACAAACATAAACCATATCCATGACATGCTTATTCACTTCAATTCAACAAACATAAACCATATCCATAACATGTTTGCTCACACATTCAAAAACGACTCCATAAATATTCCAAGTACATGAATCACAATATAAAATCACCACATGAATTCCCATGAAAATAAGGTGGTCACCCTAGACTTGTACGTATCTTGAATTCCTAAGTACCGGGGCCACTTTGTGATTCAATCAACTAAATTAGAAATCTCCTCCTATCATTAAAATAATGAAACTTAGTTATTATCCATGTTAATTAAATTTCCAAAAACTTTATTTAGTTTTAAAATGCTTGAATTAATTAGAAATTAATCGTTAAAATAATAATTTCAATTAATCTTTTAAAACCCTAGCATGAATTTTAATTAATTTCATGCTTAAAACCATTAAAAATTGACACTTTAGGTCTTAAAACAAATATGAAAATTATAATTGATCACCATAATTAAAATTTTCATCTAAGCCATAGGGTGTAAGAAAAAACCCTAACCCTAAATCATCATTAAAATCATTAACACCCTTAAAAATTGAAGCTTTATTAAATAAACCAAATCTGAAAATTAATGTCCTTCAATAAAAAATACTCCTTAACATTCTAATCATCCGATGTTCATAATCAATCCCAAGTACAATAATCAATCCAAATCCAATATTAATCATAATAAAAATCCTTACTTTGACATAGAGAAGATTAGGAAGAAGAGGAAGTATACCAAGCCGACCTATAGCACGTCACCGTTACTTTAGTTGATGTAACCGAGCGCAAAAAGAGAGCAAAAGGGGCGGGGTTTTGCACGGCACAACAACGACGAGGTTGTTGTTTTTGTGCTTGTGCGGTGCGGGCAGTAGCGGCGCATCATGGCACACGAGCAGGGCGATGGGCGCTGGGGTGTGCTGCGATGAGGCAGCACGCAGCAGCAACAACAACAAGGTCACTACTGCTCGGGCTGGGTGCTGCTCGAGCTAGGCGCACGAAGAGAAAAGAAGATTGGGAGAGGGAGTGCCTTTGGGAGGAAGAAAGAGAGAGGAGAGAGAATTAGAGAGTTTGTGAAATGTGTTGGATTTGTGAGGCATCAAGGGGTATTAATAGGCTTCGTACCTCTTGTTAGGTTAGGTTTTAGGGAAGCTCCTTTTGGGCTTCATTAAATCAAGTTGGGCTTGCTTTAGTTTGTTTGGGCTAGAATTAAATAAGCTATTGAATTATTCACTTGAGCTCCTTATGAAAATTGGATTAGGCTTTGGAATAATTCAAATCATTTTATTTTTAAAATCCAAATAGATTCTCAACTTGAAAATTAAATTCGCTTCATAATTAATAAAAATAATAAATACTTTTAATTAATTAAATATATTTAAATAACTTATTTAAATGCGATTTAAATTCGTAAAATAACAAAAATGATTTATTAATATAATAAAATATATTTATAATTACTTAAAAATACGAGGTATTACAGTCAACCCTCCTTTATTAAAAGAAGTTTCGTGCCGACACTTGGGCACGGTAACTAAAACTTGAAACTCAAAATTTGAAAATTTATTTCTTATCTAGCAAAATCTTAAGTTGCGGTACTCTTTAAATGATTAAACATTATAAACTTGGAGTGCTATTCAATAGAAATGACTAAATTAACCATATAATAAGGGTATAAGGTAAAAAGCACGAAATTCTACCACACTCTACCCCCTTAAATTAAAAGACACGAGTTACGACCTCGTAACTGAACTAACCTCGGGAAAAAGCTCGGGATATTTCTTTCTCATTTCGTTCTCGGCTTCCCATGTTGCTTCTTCTGATTCTTGATTAGACCATAACACTTTAACAATCTTAACATCCTTGGTTCTTGTACTACACACTTTACTATCAAGGATTTTGACTTGTCTTTTCTCGAAAGATAAACTTTGGTCTAATTCAATGGTTTCTGGTTGCTACACATGCGAATTATCCGGAACGTACTTTCTGAATTGAGAGATCTGAAACACATTATGCACTCTATGCAAGTCCATAGGTAAGGCTAGTCTACAAGGTATCTTTCCTATCTGTTCTAGGATCTCATAAGAACCTATGTACTTTGAGCTTAACTTTCCCTTCTTTCCAAATCTCATCACACCCTTCATTGGTGAAACTTTGAGTTACATTTTGTCACCCACTTGGAATTCTTCATCCCTATGTTTCAAATTCGCATAGCTATTTTTGCAATCTTGCGCTGCTTGAATTTTGGATTGAATAGTTCTAGTATGGTTCATTGTGTCCTCTATCATTTGAGGTCCTAACACAACTGTCTCACTAATGTCACTCTAAAATAGTGGACTTTTACATTTCCTTCCATACAAGTCTTCAAATGGTGTCATTCCGGTACTTAAATTATATATATTGTTATAGGAAAAGTCAATCAAATCTAAGTTATCTTCCCAACTTCCTTGGAAATCAATCACACATGCACGAAGCATATCCTCAAGTGTCTAAATGGTTCTTGAAGGAAATAATGCCCTTGGTCAAAGTTTGCATTCAATGCTAAGTCTAATAAATGCGGTTCAGTATTAATTAATTATGCAAGTTAATAATTCACTGAGATCAAGTGAGCTAAATGCCTAGCTAGAGGCCGCTTCAGTTCGAGTGGAATTAATAATATTAATCCACAGCTTACTCTTGACTGAACCTGTAGGGTCAAACAAATAGTACGTGAACAGATCAAGTATTTAAGTGAATTAAATACTCTATTTATGGATATTCGGAATCGACGGATCTCGGTTCCAGTGGGAGCTGAAATCGTCAAAAGGCAAAATATGAATACTCCGGAAATGATGATATTGCAGGAAACGGAAATATGGATCATAACGGAAATATAAATATTATCCAGTCGTAGATGTTGCCGGAAACGGAAACATGGTACGTATCTGAAAATATTATTGGAAATAGAAATATTACTGGAATTGGAAACATTGCCGGAAACGGAAATATTACCGGAATCGGAAATATTGTTGGAATCGAAAATAAATTCCGGAATCGGAAATATGAAATATTTTTCAAATCGGAAATGAATTCCGGAATCGGAAAACGAATCGGAAGCGCGACGTACGAAACGATCGACGGACGAGCATGCTAGACGCAAGGCCCATCACGAAGCCAGACCCGCGCCTAGCGAAGCCCGCGCGCAGCGAGCAGCAAGGCCAGCGAAGCCCGCGAGCAGCGAGCAAGGCAAAGCCCATCGCGCTACAAGCGAGCAAGGCAAGGCCCAGCAGTAGCGCCCACGATGGGCCGCGTGCTGCCAGCGCCTGCCTTGGGCCTAGCCGCGCACCAACGCCCCTTGTGTGTTGCCAGTGTGCAATGCTACGTACGATCGATTCCTTGGTCGTTTAGGATTGCTTGATTAATCATTTTCCTAATTCTACTTGAATTATATGTTTTTGTGTTAGATTAAACATTAAATTCTAATGGATTTATTTAATTAGAATCCTAATTGATTTAGTTATTTGAGTCTTGGTAGAAATCTAAGTCCGTTATTTCCACCCTATAAATACGTGGTTCATAATCACAATTTATACACAACAATAAATAAGTATTCATATAGTTTAAGTTCAAGTACGAATTTAATAAATTGCCTAAATATATAATTAAGCTTTCGAATAAACACAAAACCATTGATAATATTCTAGTTAATTTAATCTAAGGCGGATCCGAACGTGCTGTGGACTATCTATGGAGGGGTGACATTTGGAGTCCTAAACTTGTTCTTGTTCGGTTCGGGAGCAGCTAGGGAAGGCACGCATCACATGTATGTATCCTAAATTATGCTAATTGAGTATGTGGCAATTAATTTGGATTCCTGGCTTTATGGTTTTTCCGCATGAAATATATGATTTATATTTGTCATAACCTAACAGTGGTATCACGAGCCTCTAATTAATTCCATAATCAATTATAGTTAACATGGATATATTTTATAAATTTGCAATGAATTAAAGGGGTGATTAATTTCGTGTATGTAATTAATTGCAAATTCTTGCGATTATTTGATTATATGTTCGCAGGATTTTTCGGCAGTTTTGTCAATAATGGTCGGAATTTTATAATTTTATAGTGAATTACGCATGTAAACGACGTTTTAAAATTTTAACAAAAATCAAAGATTTGATGCCGAACCCAGAATTCCCAAATTCGAAGCCTAACTATGACTTTTCGGAGGTTTTAGTTTTTCGAACGCAAAATTTATAATTTTTATGATGTTAAATTAAATATTTGCGAATCTTGTATGTAAACCATGAATCTATGATTGACTTGTCAAAAATGGACCCGACTAGAAAACAGACCCGAACCGGAAAAACTAGGTCTTGAACAAGATTTTGTGACCCGTAACCCGATTTTATCCGAACCCGAACAACCCGAAAAGTAATGGGTCAAAACCCGACCGAACCCGTTTTGGACCCGACTGTGAGGGGGTCGAAAAAGCGCGAGGCTAATGCTTGACCTCGTCCCTCGTGGGTGTGACGTTTCTTTTTGTCAAATCAAGTGTAATTGGATTTCCTGTGAGTTTACACCCAATTGACTAGTAATATAGGAGTCGCCATTCAGTTTTTAACGACAATGAGAAAAACTGACAAAACCCGGTTATCGTGACATAAAGGGAGTGCAATTATGTTTGACCACGACGGCCGTAGGTTCCCTTGTGATCCCTGGTGTGGGGATCTCTCAACATACACCCGCAAGGTAGAGATTGAGGGTTCGGGGGACTGTAACTACCGAGAGGAGTACTCGCTCGTCGATAACTCCAGAGGCAGGATATCCTTACTAGCTCAGCATAAATAATTGAAGGGACATGCGTTAACTATTAAACTAATCTGAGTTGATTTTAACAATATGCAACATATAATACTAGATCGATCGCGATTATCTGATTTAGATTGTTTTAAGGGACCTAGCATGATAATCCAATTTCCCAACATATTATCTTTATTAGGCGTGATAGAACAATCAGATTTGATTAGTTTAACAGTTCATAAAAGGGCGAGGAAAGAATTTAAATCATGCGAAGGGGCACATTACGATGCACCCTTGAGAGGTGCGTCACGGTTTTCAGAAAACTAACCACTTTGGCTTTGCTATTTCTCCTTTTATTTAACGAATCTTAAACTACGGGACAGGATACGTTCTGTTTGATTTTTGGATCGATTGCGACAGAACGTGTGATCAATTCCGCAGCGTGAGGCTTAGGCTTAGGGGTTGGAGTCAATACTCAGAATATGAATTGTGTGTTGTTGTTCTTTTCACGTCGAACTTGGGGCTATATTTATAGAAAAGAGTTCGTGGAAAGATAGAATTGTAGAACTCTAATCCACGAGGAATTAGGAAAGAACACGTCCCAGGTATTTTCAGCGTCCAGGGCTGGGCGTTGAAATTGATGTTTGCGCCGTTTCTTTGTCAGATTCAGACTCTTAAAATCCAGAGTGTATGAGACTTAATTGAGTCTTTTAGTGCGTATTAATTTCATGACGGGATGCCTCTGGGCCCGTTACGAACTCTAGGCTCGTTAGGATTTTAATTTAATACGTAACTCTTATTTTCGAATCGTATTAGGAATAAGAATTCTCTCGCAACTTCTATCTCATTTAGGATTTATGTTGGAGTGCAACTCCTAATTCTGACAGGTTTCTATCTTTTATGACTTGCCACTTTTAACAACTGCCCATTACGACAGTTACTATTTTTAGCAGGTTTCTATAAATAGCGGCTTTCGGGTGAAATGAAAAGGGTGATTGAGATTCGTTATTTTATAGGAGATGCGTTGCCAAGTGGAGATTTATGTTCTCATCATCGAACCTTCCCTTTCGGGAATGGGGACAAAAGTAGGTGTCTACAGTTAGCCCCCACTTTGACTGAGTCTTGGAGTAAGACGATGGTCAAAGTATTAGACGGAGTGCGTCACACAAGTCATGGTGACCTGTTTTTGCGAGGGTCTCACGAGCCTCCGAGTGATAAAATTTGACTTAAGGGTCATCACTTGAAGTGTCGACATATCCCTCACGTGTCATTGGGATTTGTCAACGAATAGTATAGAAACTCCCTCACTTTGTCATTGGAAGTATCTAAAGAAGCGTAGAAACTCCCTCACTTTGTCATTAGGAGTAGCTACAGATATTTTCGAAATCAAAGCTATAAAGTGTAATTGGGCCTGGCCAAGCCCAACCACGAGGTAAAATGTTTTTTAAGATTCTCATTTCAGGGTTAGCTAAACGAGAAAACCCCCTTGTTTTTATAGGACGTAAAACGAAGGAAAATCCAGCACATCGTTCTGTTTTAGAAAAACGGAAAACCAATCCTTTAATTTTTGGAAAAAGGGAAAACCAATCACATCGTTCTTTTTTGGAAAAACGGAAAACCAATCCTTTAATTTTTGGAAAAGGGAAAACCAATCACATCGCTCTTTTTTGGAAAAAACGGGAAACCAATCCTTTAATTTTTGGAAAAAGGGAAAACCGATCCTTTAATTTTTGGAAAAAGGGAAAACCGATCCTTTAATTTTTGGAAAAAGGGAAAACCGATCACATCGTTCTTTTTTGGAAAAAACGGGAAACCAATCCTTTAATTTTTGAAAAAAGGGAAAACCGATCCTTTAATTTTTGGAAAAAGGGAAAATCGATCCTTTAATTTTTGGAAAAAGGGAAAACCGATCCTTTAATTTTTGGAAAAAGTGAAACCAGAAAAAGTTATCGCTGCAGCGACTAAGGACCTGCGCGGTTAGTGGCGCAGACCCCGCCGGCTAACGATGGCGAGCCTGTCCGCTAAGGGTGGACGCCCCGTCCGAAAGAATTGGACAAATCTATTTTGAAGTTTGTTTGCTTTTTTTTTAAAATAAGGACCTACGCGGTTTGTGACGTAGACCCCGCCAGCTAAAGACGGCGAGCCTATTTTGAATTTGAAGATTTTATTTTTCGAAAACTGAGGACCTGCACGGTTAGTGACGCAGACCCCGCCCGCTAAAGGTGGGCGAGCCTGTTTTTGTTTTTTTGAAGAATTTATTTTCTTTCGAGGGATGCTCGGATTTAGTTGCAACCTGAATGTGGGTTAACAACGTGCTTAGACGGACCATTGTCTCGTGGTCATCATCTTTCATGGTTTTGAGCTAGTCTTTACGGCTCAATTTTGCCACTACCTGGGTCTTTGATTAGGGGACTATGTATAAGTATCAACGACGACCTTTGTCTTGTGGTCGTAATCTGGTTTTATCTTTCGAGATTATCCAAACACGGGGCTTCGTACAGCGTAGTCTGGGAATATTTTTTTAACCCTGCATACTCTCTTTTGAAATATATATTTTCTTTCGAGCCCCCAAGCATTCGTGCTTGACGGTCATTTCTTGTTGAAGAGGTTCCTTGGGGACACGCATTTTGTAATGTCCTTGATCGTGTTTGGGATTGTGCTCGTAAGTGCGAGCGATCTTTGTAGTGGTGTGCTACTCATAACCAATCGGAATTTTTTGAGTCGAATGGATACGGCAGGGCCCTATAGACGTCGGAGCTGTTTTTGGGCCTTGGCTCATTTTTGGCGCCCAGGCCTGGGCGTTAGAAATAACTCACGCCCAGGTGGGGCGTTGAAAATGTTGTTTGGGCTGGTATTTTCATGACATAGTTGGCCTCTTGTTCATTCGTTTATTTCACTTGGAAATTCTACGTATTCTCTTCTTTTTTTTGTTTTTTTCTTTATTATTTTTTGGGACGTAGAATTTTGTTAGAAATCCCAATGAGTTGAGCTGATTTACGGCGCCCAGGGCTGGGCGTCGGGATATCTGGCGCCTGGTCCTGGGCGTTGAAAGTGCGTCCCAGGCAGGACTTTCTCGTGATGATTTCTCAAGAAGTCGTAGCCGATTGGTGGACTACGTTGTTTGTCGCTTTGGGGCAATTATTTAAAGGAACTGTCGCTCTTTAAGGTGTACAGTTATTGTAATAGCTGGGCGAGTCTATGTGGCCCGAGGAATATACCTTGTGGCGTAAGATTTTGATCGCTCTTGTATATATTTTTTCCTTTTGAACGCGCTCGTGAATGTTCGATACTTAGAATGATGATATGTATGTGCGAAAAAGCGTTCATAGAATGGCCGTTGTGTGCGATCCATTAATCAGTTTGTTTAAATCATTTTTTTTTGAGCAATGACTGATTTTAAATAGTTTGCTTAGAAGCCTGATAGGGTTCAGGCCCATTCATGAAGTGGGCTCAAGCATCGTGCCCTTTCGATCATTCAAACATTTGCTTCGAGATTTTTTATTTTGCTATGGTCGTTTCGTAGCTTGGAGCCCCCAAGTATGCATGTTGGGATGCTTCCTTTTGGCGTACGATTTTTGTAGGTTCTTTCGAGAAAGATGCCCTAGGGTTTCGCTCGTGTAGGTGCGAGCTATCCCTGCCGTGGTAGGTAACATTTTGCTACCCTTAATCCTTAATATAGAAGTCGTGTGGCTTGCATTTTGAATTTGGGCGATAAGTAGTCTTTGCGTCTTACTCTTTTTTTAAACTTGTACCGTGGGATGGTTGAATTTATGGTGCGACGTAGGCTTGTGTGGCCTAACAGCGTGTCTTAGAACATTCCTCCAGGTGTTGGGATATCATTATTATTTTTTGCATTGGAGTACTTCATCACGCCTCGTTCAGGTGCTCGAACAAGTGTAGCACCTTCTGCGTGGGTGTGCACGGCTTATTACTTCGTTCGATGTCCTTTTTGTTTATCCTTGACAGCCTTTGCCTGGAGTTGATTTTTAGCGCCTAGAGCTGGGCGTCGGAATCTCTGGCGCCTGGTCCTGGGCGTTGGAAGTGCGCCCCAGGCAGGACTTTCGTTTTTGCTTTGGAACGACGTAGACTGTGTAACGGGCGCTTATAGGGCGAGCGTTATGTGCAGTATTTTGACCGGAGTTTTGGTGACTCGCGATTTTCAGTTACCCTTGATAGTGGGTGACTTTATATATTCTAAGTAGTGCTTTAGGATTTGGGAGGGGTTGTACCCATTCTAAGGTTCGTTTTACACGATTAAAGCTTAGGATTGTGCCCCTATGACGTGTGTATAGCATTAGCGTCGAGAATTTGCGATAAAATCGTCATTTCGAGCAGTTTTAGAGTGTTTTTCTCAACCCCCCAATTGTAGCTACGGGATTGGCTTGGTGCTATAATGCTTGGCATACGTTTTTATGCATTATGGCGACATGGATCATGAATAGTTTGAACCAGACTCGTTTAGTGCGAGGTACGTTCGAGTAGTGATTTGCTACTTTTCCTGTAAATGTCGTATTGTGCGATATTGCCATGGTCAAGGTAGTCACATGTTGAAGTGTGCCTTTGACCAAAAGCTAGGTGCCTTTCTTTACCCATAATCATATTTAGAAATCTTTTGACTTACTTGCAACATCGAGATAAACGCATACTTAGATTAAACCAACGACTCTTTATTATGTTCGAAGAAGTCTTTGAAAATTATTTGAAATCCGAGTCCTACTGTGTACAATCCGAGGTGTCCTAAGTAGGTTGTCTTAAAGAAGGGTTCGTACAGGATTACATGAGTGAATCAAAATACTGTTACGATTTTTGGAATGCTATATGGATTTGCTGGAAGCCAGGGTGCAGGCGTCGAGATATACTTGTGCCCGTTTGGCATATGCTTTAGGCCTTTAGGGCCATCTTTTCCAGAATTGCGAGAATATAAATCGTTTTCAAATTGACTTAGATTTACTTGGTGTATGTATGCACAAAAGGTCAAGGTATACTTAGTTCTTTCCCTAGTTCTTTCATTTCAATCTTTAGCCCCCAGTTGCTATTATGTCTTCTCATTAATGATGCTTTCAGATTTCGATTTTAGATGCCCGTGTCATATGTCTGAGTAGGGTGAGCCTTGGTTAAGTGCCAAGTCCTATTGACAATGTCTGATTTTTTTTTCAAAGGGGATTAGCAAACATTTGAATTACCATGAACAGGTGCCCTCAGTTTGAAGGAACGATGGGGCGATGCCGTAGAACAATTCTCTTTATTGCAAGCTTACTGCCTTTACTACTTGTTGGTGATTATGACTGTGTCTAGTGGTGAAAGAAGGTCTTTAAGCGAACGACTTAGGTCTAGTGGTGAAAGAAGGTTTTTAAGTGAGTTAGTTCGCTTTAGGGAGGGTCAAGTCGAGTACTTTAGAGGTCATGGACGCTTGCGCTAGCCCCCATTCAATTGAGGCAAAGCGATTTTTTTGAGTGTTGGCTAAGTGCCTAGGATTGTGAGTGCTCCTTCTGGCAAGGGTACGTGCCCTTATTATTTTTCGATGTGTGCTCGTTTTGGCATCTTGATGATTTGGATTTTTCCTTTGACTTAAATTTTTCTTTCGACTTGGGTTGCAAGTAATTAAATTTCAATAAGGGACTCTATTTCTTATTCTTGTTATTCTATAGGCTCTAACATCTTTGCAAATTGGTTGGACCGAATCATGGATTGCCTACGTATCCGCCTTAAATAGATTTAACTTGGAATCAGGTCTTGCGTAGTTCTTAGCCAGAAAATGGTTTCTTAGAATGCCGATTTTAAACAAGTACGTTCGAGTGGAGCCGTAATGTTTGAAATAGGGTGAAATAAGTGATGTTTATTATTATTTTAATCTGCCACTTTTCCGTAAGCCAAAATTTGTAAATTTGTTTTATTTATTATCTTTTTTGAGTACATGTATATTTTTTTTGGTGGTACGTATATCTGAATACGTGTTGTACCCCTCCAAGTGTTCGTTATTTTTACGTGCATGTGCGGATAAAATGACGAGCACTTCTGGACAAAATTTGGCAAGCAGAGAGATTCAGCGCCCAGGCTGGGGCGTTAAAGATTTCGGCGCCCAGCTGTGGGCGCTGAAAATGATTTCTGGGCGGATCTTTTTGGTGCGCTAAATGCTTCTTTTTCTTTTTAGACGACCTTTTAAAGGCGCTTTGCAAAGTTTTCTTTTTTTTATTATTTATTACTTTTTTTTGTACTTTTCATTTGTCTTCTTTTTTTTTATTCGTGACTCAAGACGGTTTGAAAGATGGGTTGAATGAGATAGGATAATTTGTATAGGTATTGGTCAAGCACGAGGATTACATTAACCAAGGCTAATGAATAGCATAGGGACGGCTTCAAGGATGTATCCAAATAAGTTATATGGTCATTATACTAATGGTGGTGTAATAATGGGTATGACGCACGTGTCAATGGCCGTACGTGGTTTGCAGTTGACAATAAGTTCAAGAACAAGAGTCGAGGTAATGGTTTCTTGGGTTATGGCAATGAGAACATGGATGGGTTAAATGAGCTAAACAGGGCCCCCAGAGCAAAGGCGTCTAAGAACATAAGGATTGGAAAGGGTAGACATCGTAGAATTTTATGATTTGGATTGGTTGACTCAATTCTTTTCCTTCATTTACTTGGGTAAATTTCGCACTTTGGGAGGTACGGGCTAACTCAATTCTTTCCCTTCGTTTTACTTGGGTAGATTTCGTACTTTGGGAGGTACGGGCTAAGTATTTCATGGCTCGCTCTTTCCGCTCTCCCTTTTCTTTTTCTATTTTTTCTTCTTTTTGCTTGGGATTTCTCCCCCTTTTTATTTGGGCTAAAAGGCGGATGGTTGTGGTCTTTGAGTCACGAGGCGAGACTGAGTGAGCCTCGTTTGGTAGGCCTATAGTGGACCTTTAATTTTAGTAGGCTTAGGGTGGACCTTTAATTTTAGTAGGCCAAGGATGGACCTTTAATTTGTCTTACTTTGCAAGCGTATTTAGTCGTTTCTTAAAATGTGCAAATAGCGTAGATTCAAAATGTTATTTTTACTTTATTGAAATTTAACGAAAGAATTACATCGAAAATAATTTTTTTTCTTTTCAGATTCCAGTTTCTGGGATTTAATTGGAAGTTGTGATTTAGACTCGAACTTTCATTATTTTTTCTGATTATAGCCCGTGTATGAATACAAGGAGGTGGCCTAGACTCAAAATAATGACGTGGCATAAGCGTATAATATTTGACCAAGCAACTTTCAGACTTAGGCTAATTGGACCATAACTTTCGTTGGTTGACACTTTAGATTTTAACCCTTGGGTGTTCATTTGTCATGCGCCATTTTGCTTAATGTTGGCAAGGTAGTTAGTTGGGGAGATCGAATTTTTATTTTTGCAAGACTAGAATCATTAGTGCGGCTTCCCTCTTAGTGTGTATTGCTTTACCCCAATGGTAGCCTTATGGTATGCCGATTTGGGTATTTTCATGGTTGGTCATGTTGCATTCATGGAAAATCTTTTAGTCCGTACTTAGGAGTATTTCAAGGAGCGAGTGGATCGAGAGGACTATGATAGTCGTGACCCAATGTGATCATAAGCCTTGAGGCCATTAATTTTTGCTAATGGTATTGACACCTTAGGCTCACTTTGGGGGTTGTGCGACTATGGGGGAATGATTTTCAGAATGTGACTGTTTCCATTTTGCAAATACTATAATATATTATTTTTATTGGTGAGAGAGAGTATTGAGGCCGTAGATTCTTAGCAAGGGATGACAATTACATATGGGTTCTTATTGATTTAAATGTTAGGAAGGGAGACTCAATATGGTTTAACCTTTTAACTTGCAGAACGACACCAAGCATTAGGACCGATTCTATGGATAAGACAACTAAGACTTAGGATTTAGATTGTACTTTGGCATAGCCTAGTCTAGACTCGGATTTATTTTTATTTTATTCGAACATTATTTTTCCTTGAAAACTTCATTTGAACATTATTTTTTGGATACTTTGCCCATGTGACATTCAAGGTTATTTCAATTAGCGTGCTCGGTTTTGGAGCCGAACATTGTCGTCATAGGAGGCCTAACAACGACACAAAGAGTTATTTTATTTTTTACAAGTTGCTTTTAGAATCGAGTGCCTTTTCATACGCCCTCGCAGCAATTTTCACGAATTTTCTTTTACTGCTACGTATACTTTATGCGCGGGCACCGAGGCTGCTGTGCCTGACCAAAAGGCCAGGCAGCAACTTCAGCGCCCAGCGGTGGGCGTGAGAAATATTGGCGCCCAGCCAGGGGCGTTGAAAATGCGTCCCTGGCTGGTCCTCGTTCTGCGTATTTCGTTTATGTGACTTGATTTTGCGTGCTTGCCTAATAACGTCCTTTTACGCGTTGTGCAGCGTTTGTGGGATTCGTTACGGGCCATCCCGAGCGTCGCTTATTTTTGTGGCGATCGTTCGGGTTTGCGGAACACGTATTTTGGTATAACTCTTTGGCCAATTGGTTTATGAATGTTTGGGCAATTTTTAAGGTCGTTGGTTTTCTAGCATTATTTGTCACACACAATCACGTATTTCGCTACACATAACTAACATTACATCATGAGGCAAGATAATAATATGTCATGTAGTTTATCATAGGCTTCTATGGGTAGTATTTGCGCCTGGCTTAGTACCGCTTCTATCGCAGATCCAACACATGCCCCGGTCGAGGTAGTGCCTTCAACAGACGAATTTCGCCAAAGAGGCCAATCACGATGTAAGCCAAGGGGGCATGCACCAATGAGAGGGACCTAATGGGCGAGCGATTGGGTTTGGGACGGGTGTACTACAAGCGAAAGTGCCGAGTGGACAACATTCGAAGCGTATGCACCCCCCGGTTGGCGATGGGTATCCTTAGTCCTAACTCCCTGAGGGAGCCAAGATTCGTTATGCGGTTCTGCCCGTTCACATTAATATGCTGATTTTCAGGTCGTCCCAACTTGATGGGGAAATAAACGCGGGGTAGGATCGTTTAACCCTTCGGCTATTTTGATTACCTACAAGCACGAGTATTTCCTTCACTATCCCTAGTGGAGTCGCCACTGTGAGGGGGTCGAAAAAGCGCGAGGCTAATGCGTGACCTCGTCCCTCGTGGGTGTGACGTTTCTTTTTGTCAAATCAAGTGTAATTGGATTTCCTGTGAGTTTACACCCAATTGACTAGTAATATAGGAGTCGCCATTCAATTTTTAACGACAATGAGAAAAACTGACAAAACCCGGTTATCGTGACTTAAAGGGAGTGCAATTATGTTTGACCACGACGGCCGTAGGTTCCCTTGTGATCCCTGGTGTGGGGATCTCTCAACATACACCCGCAAGGTAGAGATTGAGGGTTCGGGGGACTGTAACTACCGAGAGGAGTACTCGCTCGTCGATAACTCCAGAGGCAGGATATCCTTACTAGCTCAGCATAAATAATTGAAGGGACATGCGTTAACTATTAAACTAATCTGAGTTGATTTTAACAATATGCAACATATAATACTAGATCGATCGCGATTATCTGATTTAGATTATTTTAAGGGACCTAGCATGATAATCCAATTTCCCAACATATTATCTTTATTAGGCGTTATAGAACAATCAGATTTGATTAGTTTAACAGTTCATAAAAGGGCGAGGAAAGCAATTAAATCATGCGAAGGGGCACATTACGACGCACCCTTGAGAGGTGCGTCACGGTTCTCAGAAAACTATCCACTTTGGCTTTGCTATTTCTCCTTTTATTTAACGAATCTTAAATTACGGGACAGGATACGTTCTGTTCGATTTTAGGATCGATTGCGACAGAACGCGTGATCAATTCCGCAGCGTGAGGCTTAGGCTTAGGGGTTGGAGTCAATACTCAGAATATGAATTGTGTGTTGTTGTTCTTTTCACGTCGAACTTGGGGCTATATTTATAGAAAAGAGATCGTGGAAAGATAGAATTGTAGAACTCTAATCCACGAGGAATTAGGAAAGAACACGTCCCAGGTATTTTCAGCGCCCAGGGCTGGGCGTTGAAATTGATGTTTGGGCCGTTTCTTTGTCAGATGCAGACTCTTAAAATCCTGAGTGTATGAGACTTAATTGAGTCTTTTAGTGCGTATTAATTTCATGACAGGATGCGTCTGGGCCCGTTACGAACTCTAGGCTCGTTAGGATTTTAATTTAATACGTAACTCTTATTTTCGAATCGTATTAGGAATAGGATTCTCTCGCAACTTCTATCTCATTTAGGATTTATGTTGGAGTGCAACACCTAATTCTGACAGGTTTCTATCTTTTATGACTTGCCACTTTTAACAACTGCCCATTATGGCAGTTACTATTTTTAGCAGGTTTCTATAAATAGCAGTTTTCGGGTGAAATGAAAAGGGTGATTGAGATTCGTTATTTTATAGGAGATGCGTTGCCAAGTGGAGATTTATGTTCTCATCATCGAACCTTCCCTTTCGGGAATGGGGACAAAAGTAGGTGTCTACACCGACCGATTGAAAATCATTGTATTTATAGTAATAAATGAGGTTATGAAAAAAATTAAGCATAATAAACACGTTGTTTTTACTATTGTTGTGTGTAATATGATTTTAATTTGAATTATACGCCATTTTATGGTTGAATTTGACTAAATATAAACTTATGTAGGAAAATTTGTGAATTTGTGCCCATATTTTGTATATTTATCATCTAAATTAATGAAAATATAATGCGCGTTTTAAAATCTCTCAACCCGTTGAGTCGACCCGAACCCGAAAGTTCTGGGTCTTGAACCTGCATTTGTAAACCCGAACCCGAAAGTGACCGACCCGATTTAACCCGAACCCGAAAATAATTTTTTACAACCCGACCCGACCGACCCATTTGACAGGTCTACCTACTATATATGTTTAACAATTTTAAAGCCTAATCTTGTTAATTATACAACCTAATTTGTAATTGTAATTAATTTGTTGAAATTCGAATAATTTAGAATTTGTTTTGGTTTTCATAATTAATTAGCAATTTAATTAGGATCCTATGATTAAAAACCCGAATATTTCATGAAATGCCCCTGAGTTATGATGTAATTCACCAAATGCCCATCAAGTTCCAATAATTCACCAAAAACCCTGACAAATCGAACAATATTATCAAATGCCCACACAGTTAACGAACGTTAACGCTCCGTTAGAGGTAGTTTACTATATTGCCCTTATTTTGCTTTTGGGCGCCATAACCCATCCCTACCCCTGGTTACCCATTCTACAGTTCAAAAAATTTGCGACTCTTAAATTGCTTTTCTCTCTCCCTCTCTCTCTCTCTCTCTCTCTCTCTCTCTCTCTCTCTCTCTCTCTCTCTCTCTCTCTCTTTCCCCTATTCTTCATCATTCTTCCACCATAACTGCATCATCATTCACAAAAAGCCTGGAAATTTTGGTGCACATTGAGTTGGAGAAGTCGTTTTTTGGGTCTTTTAAAACACGCGAATTCTCAGAAAGGGGGTTTTTGCGAATTTCGTAAGGAAGCTGTAGAATTTCAAGTTCAAGTGTGAATTGCGCGTTCTTTGTTTACTCGCTCATCGATTAAGGTATGTGATGTGAATCTCTCAACTATTTTTTCGTTTTTACAAACTTCTGTTGCGCAAATTTAGGGTTTAGGGTTTGTGGACATTTGATGTTGGAGATGACTTGTTTTTTTGCGTTTTCATGAAATTAAGTATGATTTAATTGTTTAATGTCTTGCATGTCAACTTAGTAATGGAAATTTTTCTTTTTTTGTTGATGTTGTGTTGTGTGTTAGGATGTCTGCAATATGGTTGTTGCTACACTATAAGTCACATGATTTTGATGTTAGGGTTTTGGACCTTGATAGATGTCAATTGATTGACGTTTTCCAAGATATATTTGTGGAATCATCTAAGAAGAATGTATTTTTGCCTGATAAGTTTAGGTTGTACACTGAGTCACCCAAAGGGAGGGTAGAATTTGTAGATGATAATGTGATGATGAGAATGTGGGGGTGGAATAGGGGGAAGGATACAGTGGAATCGTGGGTAGAGGAAACAGATTCTCCAGGGGTAGCTTTTAGGTCTGCTGTAGCCTTGATTGAGAGGCAAAGAAAGGAGGAAGAAAAAAAGTTAAGGGAGAGACAGGAAGAGCTTTTGAGGATGCAAAGAGAGGTTGAAGAACAGAGGAGGGCAGAGGAAGAAAAGTAGAGGTTGAGGAGGGAAATGGAGGAACAACTTAGGTACACAGTTGCTATGGAGGTTCCAGTGGTGGATTGTGAGGATGATGGGATTGAGTATGTGAGGATTTATGACACACTGTATGCTGATGAGGTGTTTCCTGGGGTTTCCCAGCCACAACCTGAACCAGAGCCAGAGTCCCCCCCTCCTAAGAAACCTTCCAAGGCCAAACCTAGGAAGACACTCCATTGTTTCTCATTAATTGTGTTTACTTCATGATTACAAACAGTAGGATTACAAACATCAATATCCCCATTTGTATTACAACGTTAACTACTTTTTGTTGATGTTTTAGCTTTTTCTTCATTTGCTTCAATTCCTCTTCCATCTTATGGCTTCTCCTGTTTTCAGCACTTTCTCCTTCGTCTAAGCTTCCCCTTTGTTGTCCTTCATGCTGCTGCCCCCTGTTTTCTTGCTCAACTACTCCCTTGCACCATCTTAGATTGTTGCAAGGATCACACTTGTAGTACAACCTTTGTGGATTGAGCGTTGTATCGGAGCTTCGGATGGCAAATTTTCTACCACAATAACAAACTTTGTTAGGTACTCTAATGTATGTGGACTCATTGTGTGTGGATGATGATTTGGAAGCAAAACTCATGACACAAATCTAATGAAATTAGCAAAGCAAAGCAAAAGAACATCTAAATGACAAGATACATTCAGAAAATTGTTTTTTATAGCCAAGCAAGACCAACGACTACTTTTCAAATATCAAAAACTAGCCATTGGAACATCAGAATACCTATTTCTAAGTTTGGGGCATTTGGTGAAATAAGTTTGATAATAGGGGTATTTGGTGAAATAATTTTTAAAAAAGGGGCATTTGGTGAATTATGAAACTAGGCTAACGGCGGACTAACAGGCCGTTATCAGTAAAGGTATTTTGGGTATTAAGTCATTTGTCAGGGGTATTTGGTGAATTACATCAAAACTCAGGGGTATTTGGTAATATTGTTAACTGTGTGGGCATTTGATAATATTGTTCGATTTGTCAGGGGTATTTGGTGAATTATTGGAACTTGATGGGCATTTGGTGAATTACATCAAAACTCAGGGGCATTTCATGAAATATCCGTTAAAAACCACCATAAAATTTGTTAAAATTAAAAAGTTTTAAAATTTTATGACCTAGATTTGAATCCATAAAAATAAATATAATCGGAAATTAATTTGAATAATAAATTTTCGATTTTTGCCCGAATTTAATGAAATTAATATGATTTATTAATTCGTCAAGTAAATTAAAGTATAAAAATTATTAGTTTTTATAAAACCGGTCACCAATGTTGCATGCACGAAGCAATGGAAGCTAAGTGTTACCCTTAAGGGGTGTTGCATTGTGCGGACATGCGACGACGAGCAAGCTAAGGGAGCTCGTCGCCCATGCGGTACAAGGCAACGAGCAACAAGGTATGCGCGGCAGCCATAGGCTGTGCCGTGTGTGCCGTGATCGAGCAAACGAAGGGCAATGATGCTACGTAGCGCCAGGCACAAGGCAAGGCAGCAGCATACGAGAAAGGGAGCTCGCATGCGCTGCGCATGCCACTGCCCAGCGCTGGCAGCCATCAGCGAGCAAGCGAGCAACCGCAAGGCAGCGAGCACAGCCCGCAGCGATGGGCATCACTCGGCCACACTCATCGCAGGTTTGGGCGCTGCTTCGTGCATGCGGCCTATGGCGGTGCAGTTGTGTTGTGCTTGGGCGAGGCTTGGGCTTCGGCCTAAGGCCTTGCCTTAGTACGTAAGGGTCGTTTTATTTATTTTTTTGTTGAAAACAATTTTAATTAAGTTTAATTTCGTAATTTAATTTTTCTCAGAATTTAATTTTGATTAATTTAATTATTATAAATTTATTTATACTAATTATTTTACTAAAATTAAAACCTTGATAAAATTTAAATTAATTAATTCTAATCAACTGAAAATAAAATAAAAGGATTTAAATAATATTTTATATGAGCTTTAAATTTTAATTAAATTTGTAAGTTTCCAGTTGGACTAGGAAATACATTTTTATGTTTAAAATTTGTAAAGCATGTAAGTTTCTTGGTTTTAGTGGGAGCTTTTAGTCATTAAACTCTTGATTAGGTTAACATTTCTTTAGGGTTAAAACAACTCGATTAGAACTAATAAGGATTGGATAATTTGTAGATTATTGGAAACCTTAATTAGTTGATGCAAATGTTTATGTGATGCATAATATGTTCTACTAACTTGCTATATGGGCCATTCATGATAATGAATGGGTGAATGGTATTATGTAAATGTACTGTTTTGCAGGTTATGGAAAGTGACTAGTATGACCCAAGTAGGATAGAAAATATGGTCTGCGTACCATTAATTTGAATGTAAAATTGGTCTAATGCACGAAATTTTTTAATTTTAAATATGGTTTGCATACCATCAAATAGTTGTAATTAGTTTCAATTATATCTTATCGTATTTGAAGAAAATGGCGCCTCCCATGGTGAAATTCAAGACGGAGTTTCCAATCCATTTTCAAGACGGAGTTTGAAGTTGAAGCTTCAAGATGAAGTCGGGACATACTAGATCACATTTATATCTTATGCATGCTTTCAGTTATTTATTGCTTTAAATATGTCTTAATTATGCATGAGATTATAGCTTGATTATGTTGCATGATTAAGGATTTTAGTTCACTTAAAATCTAACCAACATAGTAAGAGACTTAAGTTTCAAACTTCAAAAATTGAGTTAAAAGGTGCCATGCCAAAATAACACTTACTTGGATAACCTTTACATCATATCAATCTTAGTAATAGTTTTCCGCCATAGCGATGTGTTACTTATTGATCCTAAAGGGGTAAGGTACACAAAATAATTGTGAGTACATGTTAGTTTTGGTGAAACTCAACGATATAAGTAAGGAGTACTTTTATGTTGTGGCAAACGGGATAGGTTTACCTTATAAGTTCTTAGACGTACCTATCAACCCAGAGTAGTTTCTAGACTATTAGCAAAGGATTTGCTTAGCTAAAATATTTTAGAATTGAGTCTAAATACATAATGTGCTTAATTCTTCAATGATTTAAGGATCTTGGATTCATTTTATTCACACCTGCCGGAACAATAAATTCAAATAAAATGCCAATGACTAGTTTAAATTTCATGATTGCTTTAATTTTCAAGTTACTACTCATGATAAATGTTTAGACTTTGCATGCTTCAATGTATGTTTTAATTTTTGTTTATAATTAAATATCTTGCTCTGCAGTTAATCATTTTAGAAGATAACGGTAAATTTCCTCGATTCGTAATGAATCCAAGAAGGATTCACAGAAAAGAGAAAAAGTGAGAAATTTAAAATGTACGTTTCTTTTAGCGACATTAGTGGTTGTTTTCGAGTATGAAAGTCGAATGGCAAACCGATTGGTGCTTGTGAATTCAAAATACAATGTAGTTTTGAGATCATAAAGCATTGAGTTTAAACGCTCCGCTTTACCAATGGTTAACAACCTAATATCTTTTTCCATTTAATTATCGAATGAGTCTAGTCCCTAGACATTCAAATAGATCGATTCTTAGAGAACTTTAGAAGCTTCCGGTAAGATCATCTAGTTGAAACAGAATATTCAACATTAATTAAATGGTAAGAACCTTGTTGGGGTGACATTGGACATGTCTAACAAAGTATAAAAGTCAAGACTAGAGAAGTTAATTCTTAAGACTATAAGAAAGGGTACAAGAAATAGGAAAACAAGGAACAAATGAAAGGAATTTACAATTCCGTTTCTACCTATAAGTTTATGTTTAAAGAGAAGTGACCTAGCAATCAAACTTCCTTGGTATCATATACTGCTTGAGGTTCTTACTTCGGTAATAACTCAAACAATGGAAGCTAGGCTACACTAATGCCCTCCAAGTGGGAAATGAAGCATAGCATTGCTACATTAGTTGTAGGGTCATCTAGTTTGTTTTAAGCCCTTTCATGGCTGGAACTTAATGGCTATTTTGTTCCACAATCAGCATACCTAAATTTCTGTTTTCAAACACAGAAAGACTCACATTCAAGAAAGACAAAAACAATGTTTGTTTTTTATTTGAATGAAATGGTCATTTACGGGTTGAGTCAATATGCTTGATTAAAACAAACAACTCTTTGACAAGAAGAACTTTACTAGGTTCAAATCAATCTCTTGATTTGAGTTCCACTAATCTTTGGGATGGTTACTTAGACCATGTCAACAAGTTAACATTCAAAAACTCTATTTTGATGGACTTTTGAAAGTTAATTGATTTCTAGATCATTCAAGACAAGCTAGTCTTACTTGTTGAAATTAACAAAATATATGAACTATTGTTAGAACACCTAGACAATAGACTTCAAAGCTAAAGTAAGATTTTATGACTTTATTATATCACCTGGATTTAAGTGAATATTGGTTTATTTACTCAATGTGATATAAGTTTGAATCTCTTTGGCTAGTTCAAAGATTCATAGAAAAGTATAAAATTACCACTTGGCAAGAAATCATAAAGATCTAGGTCAGATTATCACTAGTAGAAAAAACCCCTGTTGCAGCCCCCTTGTTGCAGCGTACATGTATAAATACGCTTCAACAACCAGTCGGTCAACGCGGGTCAAACCCTTTAAAGGGTTATCGCAGCGTACATTTTAGTTGTTCGCAGCAAATGTGTTTGTTGCAGCGTACAAAATAAAAGCCCGCAGCAACAACCCGACTTTGTTGCAGCGTACATGTTATTGCCCGCTGCAACAAGTCCGCGTTTCAAAATTTTTTACTTTCCTAGGTTGCAACAAACCGCGCTCAAACAAGCGGGCTCAAACGTACGTTGTTCCTTCTCTGCTAGCTCCAAGCTTTTTCCCTTAAACAAATATCCAAGCAAGCCGTCGAACTCAGCCGTCGAACTCAGCCCTGCGTCGCCGTCGAACTCAGCCCTGCGTCGCCGTCGAACCCAAGCGTTGCTTAGCCCTGCGTCGCTGTCTTCGCCGGTGTGTGGTGTTCTCGCCTCATCTCCCCCATCCCGTTCAATTCTCGCGCGGCCTGTCACTGAAAGATATATTCTTGGTCGGCCGGGGGTTCAGCATCTCCCCGTCGCGTCGTGGTTCCGGTGGTTGCTCGGCGTCGTGGTTCCGGTGGTTTCGGTATGGTGTGTTCAATTTTTATTTTCGTTTTTTATTTTCGTTTTTAGATTAGGGTTCAATTTTAGTTTTTGATTTTCGTTTTGATTATTGTTTTTGATTTTCGTTTTTGATTTTCGTTTTGATTTTCGTTTTGATTTTCGTTTTTATTTTGATTTTTTTGGCTGTTTTTCAATTATTTCTTTAATTTGCAGTTAATTGTGAAGATGGGTAGATACGCATATGGTTGAAGAGAGGGGCGATGATCGTACTGCCAGCATAATGTATCATCGTGCTTGTTCGAATTTCAACAATTGCATAAGGTATTGATATATCTAATTATCTTCATAAAATTTCTCTTTTCCTCTTTTGAAAGTTGAAATCAATAGTACAGTAAGTGCATATCATTTTTACGATAAATAAAATTTGGATAAGTATAGTAAGTGTAATAATAAAACGTGTACATTAGTATTCTATGCTTAAGTATCCATTCCGTTTTACTTATTAGGACTGTTTTTGGACTTCTAATATCACTTCAGTGAAGCATTGATAAACTTAAATGATGTAACCAAAGATTTGCGGAACTTCTTAATGATTTTGTGACTTCTTAATATATGTGTTTATGTGTGGAACCTTTTGTTGTTGTTATTAGTAATGAGTCGTCGTTGGATGTATGGTGACCAACGGTTGTTCAACCGTTACTGGAGGAGGAAGATGCAAATAATACTAATCATATGCGTACAGATCATAGGGAAGGAATTTGGGTTATAAACCGTAAATGAATAAGATGAGTTGGCTTCTGGGAATAGGTAATTCTAGCTAACTGAATATCAGATTAAATGTATCTTTTCTAGCATTTAGTAAGGTGTAGTTTGTACTTCCACATCTTTAATTCTTATTTTATACTTCCATTGTGTTCATGATTATACTTTTATAGCTTTCTTTAATTCTTACTGTACTTCCACATCTTACTTTTGTTCCTTACCAAAGTTTTCTAACTGTCTGTGCAGATGACTTGAGATCCCCGAGTCAGAAATTTTCAGAAGCTTTCGGTGATTTGTGTCTTTTCAGAAGTTCTCAGAATCGGAAAATAACGCACGTATATACTTTTGGTGAGTTGTGCGTTTTCTCCTAGTGTTGCGCTAATTAACATGTCTCCTAATCTTGAGCTAGAATGACCTAAATCAAAACGAGCGGGCTTAAATTGACCTTAGTTGAATAAATTGACCTAAATTGACCTTAGTTGACTAAATTAGCATAAATATGAACCATAACTACCAAACAAGTCTCAAATGGCATAAATTGATTGGATTGAGTCTAGGTAAGTTAAAACTAATCATATTAATCATTTAAAAGGATTAAAATGAGTGTTTAGGTTCTTTAGTTCAAAGTTGGGAGCGGAAATGTCATTTTAGCTCTATATATGACATATAACGACCCAACGAGCCATAAATGTGCATAAATAGGTTGGAATGAGTTTTAGAAACTTAAAACTATGCATATTAGTCATGTAATAAGAATAAAATGAGTCATTAGGTTCTTTAGTTCAAAGTTGGGAGCGAAAATGTCATTTTAGCTCTATATATGACCTATAACAACCCAACGAGCCTTAAATGTGCATAAATAGGTTGGAATGAGTTTTAGAAACTTAAAACTATGCATATTAGTCATGTAATAGGATTAAAATGAGTGTTTAGGTTCTTTAGTTCAAAGTTGGGAGCGGAAATGTCATTTTAGCTCTATATATGACCTATAACGACCCAACGAGCCTTAAATGTGCATAAATAGGTTGGAATGAGTTTTAGAAACTTAAAACTATGCATATTAGTCATGTAATAGGATTAAAATGAGTGTTTAGGTTTGTTAGTTCAAAGTTGGGAGCGAAAATGTCTTATTTTAGCATAAATATGAACCATAACGACCAAACAAGTCTCAAATGGCATAAATTGATTGGATTGAGTCTAGGAAAGTTAAAACTAATCATATTAATCATTTAAAAGGATTAAAATGAGTGTTTAGGTTTGTTAGTTCAAAGTTGGGAGCGAAAGTGTCATATTAGCCTAAAAATGAGTTCTTAGGTTCTTTAGTTCATAGTTGGGAGCAAAAATGCCTCATTTTATCATAACTATGAACCACAACGACCAAACAAGTCTCTAATGTGAATAAATAGATCGGATCGAGTCTTGGAAAGTTAAAATTAATCATATTAATCATTTAAAAGGTTAAAATGAGTCCTTATGTTCGTTAGTTCATAGCTGGGAGCGAAAATGCCTCATTTTAGCATAAGTGGTGTTTTCTAGACTTATCTCATATGAGTATATTATTTCTTGATATAAGAGAAGTGAGATTGTCAGATTTCCTCATTAAGTTTCTTAATCATTGTTGCTTGAGTTTAAGTGAAACTCAATCAAGTAATTTCATTTTACGATCTAACTTACATACTACTCCGTACTATACTAGATTAATAGAACTTGTTTATAGAATGAGTTAGCTGCCCTGCATTCTCATATTGCCTCAACAAACACACCAAGAATGACAAAGAACATTGCAGATCAGATCAGCACAGATCAGTGCGGATCAGATGAGGGTAGCACTGATCTGTGCTGATCTGTGCTGATCTGATCTGCACAGATCAGTGCATTCCACATCTTTAATTCTTATTTACTTTTGGTGAGTTGTGCGTTTTCTCCTAGTGTTGCGCTAATTAACATGTCTCCTAATCTTGAGCTAGAATGACCTAAATCAAAACGAGCGGGCTTAAATTGACCTTAGTTGAATAAATTGACCTAAATTGACCTTAGTTGACTAAATTAGCATAAATATGAACCATAACGACCAAACAAGTCTCAAATGGCATAAATTGATTGGATTGATCTAGGTAAGTTAAAACTAATCATACTAATCATTTAAAAGGATTAAAATGAGTGTTTAGGTTCTTTAGTTCAAATTTGGGAGCGGAAATGTCATTTTAGCTCTATATATGACATATAACGACCCAACGAGCCATAAATGTGCATAAATAGGTTGGAATGAGTTTTAGAAACTTAAAACTATGCATATTAGTCATGTAATAAGAATGAAATGAGTGTTTAGGTTCTTTAGTTCAAAGTTGGGAGCGAAAATGTCATTTTAGCTCTATATATGACCTATAACGACCCAACGAGCCATAAATGTGCATAAATAGGTTGGAATGAGTTTTAGAAACTTAAAACTATGCATATTAGTCATGTAATAAGAATAAAATGAGTCATTAGGTTCTTTAGTTCAAAGTTGGGAGCGAAAATGTCATTTTAGCTCTATATATGACCTATAACGACCCAACGAGCCATAAATGTGCATAAATAGGTTGGAATGAGTTTTAGAAACTTAAAACTATGCATATTAGTCATGTAATAGGATTAAAATGAGTGTTTAGGTTCTTTAGTTCAAAGTTGGGAGCGAAAATGTCATTTTAGCTCTATATATGACCTATAACGACCCAACGAGCCATAAATGTGCATAAATAGGTTCGAATGAGTTTTAGAAACTTAAAACTATGCATATTAGTCGTGTAATAAGAATCAAATGAGTCCTTAGGTTCTTTAGTTCAAAGTTGGGAGCGAAAATGTCATTTTAGCTCTATATATGACCTATAACGACCCAACCAGCCATAAATGTGCACAAATAGGTTCGAATGAGTTTTAGAAACTTAAAACTATGCATATTAGTCGTGTAATAAGAATCAAATGAGTCCTTAGGTTCTTTAGTTCAAAGTTGGGAGCGGAAATGTCATTTTAGCTCTATATATGACCTATAACGACCCAACGAGCCTTAAATGTGCATAAATAGGTTGGAATGAGTTTTAGAAACTTAAAACTATGCATATTAGTCATGTAATAGGATTAATATGAGTGTTTAGGTTCTTTAGTTAAAACTTGGGAGCGAAAATGTCATTTTAGCTCTATATATGACCTATAACGACCCAACGAGCCATAAATGTGCATAAATAGGTTCGAATGAGTTTTAGAAACTTAAAACTATGCATATTAGTCGTGTAATAAGAATCAAATGAGTCCTTAGGTTCTTTAGTTCAAAGTTGGGAGCGAAAATGTCATTTTAGCTCTATATATGACCTATAACGACCCAACGAGCCATAAATGTGCATAAATAGGTTCGAATGAGTTTTAGAAACTTAAAACTATGCATATTAGTCGTGTAATAAGAATCAAATGAGTCCTTAGGTTCTTTAGTTCAAAGTTGGGAGCGGAAATGTCATTTTAGCTCTATATATGACCTATAACGACCCAACGAGCCTTAAATGTGCATAAATAGGTTGGAATGAGTTTTAGAAACTTAAAACTATGCATATTAGTCATGCAATAGGATTAAAATGAGTGTTTAGGTTCTTTAGTTCAAAGTTGGGAGCGAAAATGTCATTTTAGCTCTATATATGACCTATAACGACCCAACGAGCCATAAATGTGCATAAATAGGTTCGAATGAGTTTTAGAAACTTAAAACTATGTATATTAGTCGTGTAATAAGAATCAAATGAGTCCTTAGGTTCTTTAGTTCAAAGTTGGGAGCGAAAATGTCATTTTAGCTCTATATATGACCTATAACGACCCAACGAGCCATAAATGTGCATAAATAGGTTCGAATGAGTTTTAGAAACTTAAAACTATGCATATTAGTCGTGTAATAAGAATCAAATGAGTCCTTAGGTTCTTTAGTTCAAAGTTGGGAGCGGAAATGTCATTTTAGCTCTATATATGACCTATAACGACCCAACGAGCCTTAAATGTGCATAAATAGGTTGGAATGAGTTTTAGAAACTTAAAACTATGCATATTAGTCATGTAATAGGATTAAAATGAGTGTTTAGGTTTGTTGGAGCGGAAGTGTCATATTAGCCTAAAAATGAGTTCTTAGGTCATATTAGCCTCATTTTAGCATAAATGGTGTTTTCTACACTTATCTCATATGAGTATATGATTTCATGATATAAGAGTAGTGAGATTGTCAGATTTCCTCATTAAGTTTCTTGAGTTTGTAAGTTCTTTTGCGTACAAATTACATTAGTCTTTAAGAAACCTAAGCCAAAATCATATTCATGAGTACCCATGTTTCGTTAATTTTCTAGGGCATACCAAGTGTACAAGTGCAATGGTGGGCATTGTCCGAATAAAACGAGTTTTAAGTCGTGTAAACCCATTCATATAGAGGTATAACATGTTTCTTAATTAGCTTTTTGCTTTGTTTTTATTAAATATTGGCCTTGCAAGATAAAGTATTATGTTTCTTAATCAGTGTGCTCAACAAATCGGCGGAACTGAGTGTGGCTATTACGTTATGAAGTTCATGTTAGAGATAGTCACGTTACAACATGACTATGAAGGCCGACTAGATGAGGTAAGTAACTAATTGATTCGTATTCTAGACTATTAATACATTGTCATTAGTTGCTTGAATGTTAAAATGTGACATTTCATTTGCATTTAATCGATCTAATGCTCCATCAAATTTTTGTTTTTGTAAGGTCTATACTCCGAGGACTGCGCCTTATGCTAGTGAGGAAATTGATGTGGTTCGTGAGCAATGGGCGAAGTTTTTTACCACCAAGTATTTATTATTGACCTGAGGGCGCTTGATCGTGTTGGTTTAGATGTTATAGAACCATCTTTTATGTTAAAATGTATGCGTACGTTGAAATTGGAACGTAAATATATTTAAATGTATCGGTATGTGCACTTTTGGTTTTGGGATATATACAAAACTCCAGTTGTTGTTTTTATATTTGTTGTACAGGTTGCGTTATTCTATTATTGTTTTGACAGGTTTCTATATTTGGTGCAAGGCACTCTAGGTATCCCTAAACAAAATTAGAATTTTCCCGCCAAAAGTGCTTTGTTGCAGCGTACATATATGTTGTACGCTGCAACAAGGGAAAAAAATTTCGCAAAAATTCAGACTTGTTGCAGCGTACAAATAAATGTACGCTGCAAAAAGTTGAGTCTTTTGCAGCGTACATATATATGTACGCTGCAACAAGTCCAAATTTTTGCCAAGGCTTTTAGACCCCTGTTGCAGCGTACATACATATGTACGCTGCAAAAAACACCTTTTAGCAGCGAACATTGTACGCTGCAACAAGTTCAGACTTGTTGCAGGCCCCCCAGTTGCAGCATACAATGTACGCTGCAACAGGGGTCTAAAAGCCCGCTGCAATAAGGGTTTTTTCTACTAGTGCATGTTGATGATTACTTATACCAAGAATGATCATCAATGATTGTGTGTTGTAATTTCACAGTCTAGCTCCATAAGATATGGTATATCTAAATTAGAATGATCGAAGTCGATTAGTACTTGATTCGATCAATAATGAATCATAAAGATTTTTCCTATAATTTGTATAAACAAAATACTCAACTACCACCAAACTAAACCAAATTCGTCAAAGCTATTGAAAAGTAATTTCATAATATCTTTTCAATAATATATATATTGATGAGCGACATTTATTTCGCTCATAGCTTAGGATTTTAGTTCATTTTATTAAGATTTTATTATTATATTTGCTTAGTTTTATCGTTTTTAGTTCGTTTATTGCATTTTTGCATTTATCGTAACATTTTCTCGTCTTGCGTATATTTTAGTCGTTTTTGCTCTAAACGTGCCTTTTGTGCGCATTCTCATTGCGTAAGACTCGTTTTGAGTATTAACATGTTAATAATGTGTCATTATGCTTGTCGACAAGTTATATGTTTTGCGATTTGTAAAATGTTAAACGAATTATTATTTTGATTTTTGAATTTCAATAATATGGTTTACGATTTCTCTGTGCAGCGAAGTTTATTTGAGTGTCCAGCAGTGCGCAAACAGCCCAATAACAGCAGCAATAAGCAAGCAGAATAACAACCACAGTAGCAGCCTCACGAGCAACACAAGCAGCCACAGTTTAGCAGCTATACATCGAGTAGAATGCAGCAGCAACAAAGCTATACATCGAGTAGAATGCAGCAGCAACAAAGATCTAACAAGGAAAAATAGCAGCCACAGCAGCGCGCTACACAACAGCGGTACTTGAACAGCTACATCACGCAGCAGAACTCGCAACTATGGTGTTGTGCGATCGAACAAGCCTGGATGTGCGTTCGAACAAGACCTGCTGTGCGATCGTGGTACAACACTCGGGCGCACAAGTCAGCCTTTTGAAGTCAGTAGCTTCAGTTTTGTTGTGCGACCGAACAAGCATATATGTGCGACCGAACAAGAGGTTGTGCGACAAAACATACCCTCTATTCGATCGCACAGCTGCGCGGGTTTGAAGTTATAAAAGAAAATCGCAGCATTGTTTCGAACATGAAGATTTTACGTAATTTCATTTTTAGGATTAGCTTAGAATTCTAGAGAGAGAATTAGATTAAGGCTTAGATTAGAGGTTAGGATTAGGATTCTTAGCTTCAAATTCTTCAATTCTTAGTGGATTCAAACTCTAAATTTCAGATTTCTTTTCTCTTTCATTTGTGTTTTGTTCTTCAATTTTGTTTTCAATTTTGATGCAATTTCAACAATTCAAGGTATAATTCTTATTTTCTCTTTAATTTGTTCTTTCATTCTTTAAATGCCTCATTAATTTCGTTTAAGCTTTGATTTCATTGTTGAATTCTAGAATTAGTTTCATATTTATAATTTTCTTGAATTTTTCCCAAATTTTGATATTTGAATTTTATGAGTTTTGTTGATTCAATTAGTTTCATTAATTCAATTAGTTTCTTGATTAGGATTAGTTTTAGTTTAATTTTGATATTAATCATGCTTATTGAGTAGTCTTAGTCTAGAGACTTAGGTTGAAGCTTTGGGAATGAATTTGGGGAAATTATAGGGAAATTCATATTGATGTTGTAATTAAATTTGATTTGATGATAGGATTTCCATAACTAATGAATTAGTAGTTGCAAATGCTAGTTTAATTAGGATTGATTGGAGTGCATTATTTTGATTTGGCAAGACATTGTGAATCTCTTTGATGCATGTGAAAAGTAGGTCTCATAAGCGAGTTCTCTAATTCTAGGATCATGCGAGAGCTTTTCCTTGATTAGAGACTTAGCGTGTTCTATCCGAGAGGTGGCGAGCACATCATTAGTTGCTTTTCCCCTTTGTGTCAAGTCATTGCATAATCATTGTGTGTTGACCTTGTCCTTCCCTTAATTCAATTTCCATTGCCGATTCCCGAAATCTCTAGAATTTCTTTACTTGTTCATATTTCATACTTTTCTTGCTTTCATTAGATTAATAGATACAAAAACTCATTTTCCATTCGAACTAGATTTTGGACACATTAGATTGAAAAGTCAAACATATTCATTCTCTTGGGACGATCCCTATGCTTGCTGCTATAGTTAATATAACCGGTTAGTTAGGTGTTTACAAATTTTGTTTGATAAGGGTGTGTTCTTTCAACGACAGAAAATACCTCTATCAAAATGGCGCCGTTGCCGGGGAATGGCATCATTGTTTGATTTTTCTCTCTAGTTTACTAGTCTAGTTCATATTTCTTTTTCTCTTAGTTTTCAAATAAATTAAATTAAATTTCAAGAGTGTTCTCAATTTCTCAATTTGTTCATGAACCATTTTTGATGTATTATAATAGAGTGCACGCGGAGCTTGAATATCGTCGCATCCATGGAACTCTTAATGGTTTAAAGGGATGGGACGCTTGTAAGGCCATATATTATGGAGTGAATAGGGAAACATTTGAGAATTTTCAATCCAATTGTAATGGAGAGCTTCAATACATGCATTGGAGAGATGCCATGTCTTTCTTTGCGTGGTTTGCTAGAGTTCAATATTTTGACTCTCTTGCTTATTCTCATAATTTTTCACATCCTTGCATGAATGTCAATGATTTCCCTCATGTTTCTAATGTTAATGCTCATGAGCTTGATGACAACCATTCTCCCCATGTTGATTCTCAAAACTCCTTGCGTTGTGAATTTTCAAAATCTTGTCCGTGTCGCAATTATATTGATGAGGATGATTATGATTCATGTTATGCTAAGGATGATAATCAATCTATTGAAGGGAATGATGTTGAAAAGGGTGAGGTATTGAATATAGAGGTTGTTCCTCTTTCTCCCACCTCCCCTCCCTTGAGCGAAAGTGACTCTCACCCCATTGATGATTGACAATTGAATATTGAGAATGATTTGGTTCTTTTGGGATGTATTAGTTCTATTGAGGATATCATTGAGTGTGAAGCACCTAATTTGGTGGTTTTAGATGAATCCGAGAATAGGCATGAAGTTGTTGATGTGAATTTGATTGAAGGTTATTTTGTTGAGATTTCTTGTTCTCTTTGTGATGTGAGTGAAGTTGCTTGTGAAACTTTTGTTCCCACTCCCTTCCCTCATACCCCTTTCCGACTCAAGAAACTCGAAATTTATCCTTCCTTTCCCATCTCACTTCCTTATTTTCTCCGAGCCCCACCACTTGAGGATTCTTCCCCCTCCATTCACCCCCATGTGCCCCATTTGCCCAATCTTGAGGAATTAAGTTCTCTTGTCACCCAAAAAGAGTCCGTCGAGGAGCATGAGTCTTCTCTTTTCCCTTTTTCTCTTTCTTCTTTTGATTCTTCTTCTTATTTTCTTATTTTTCCTTTTGATTCTTCTTACTCTGGGCACCCCACCCCCCGTAGGCATAGAGTTGCATTCTACTTTGTGCTTGCTTCTCATTTGACTCTTGCCTACTTGTTACTCTTGGATATGTTTTCCATTGCATATGACAAAATATTTCGATCATTTTCGGGGTATTTACTAGAGGTAAAAGGCGTCAAGCTAATGACGTAAAAAGAGCGCTTCTCGGGAGGAAACCCGTGGGTTTTGGCCATTTGGCCCATGTATACTAATTTTTGTGCCTCAAGCTTTCTTGTTGTGGAAATCTTTGCATCTACCTTTGCCATGTCCGGTTATTCTTATTGGTGAGTTCGTTCGTTATTACGGTTCTTTGCAGGACTTGCTCCCACGACATCACCGGTAATATCCTTCTAACTCACATGCATTCTTTGGGATCGGGCATTATTATCGTGGGGCATTGGTTGGATGGGTAGTTGTGCCCCTCCTAGTTTCTTTTTAGGCCTTGAGGACATGGCCTAATTCAAGATTGGGGGGGAGATTCTATTGTTTGGATTGCTACTTTAATCTCTATGTGATGGATTGCTTGATTTTGTGAATATTTTGAATTTTGTGCATATTTCTTGATTAGTTTCATTGATTTTCTTTATTTTCGTTTCTTTTTATTTCCTTATTTTTCTTTTTCATTCTCTTTTTCTTTCTTTTTCCTTTTTCGATCTTTCGTCAAGGCAAGTTTTTCTAGCTTTTTAGGCATTATTCTTGACTTGGGCATAATAAAATTGGAGCTTGTATTCTAGAATGCTTTTATTCCTAAGTGGTAGATGTTTGCACGGTTTTCAATGTCTTGGGTCGAATATAGGATTTAGGTGTTAAGAAAGTAGGTTAGAACTTTGGGTAGCATGAGTCTTGAACCCTTGGTTTATAGTAAGACAGTGTCGTTCTCTCTAGTGACTTGGAACCGGAGAGGGTAGTATTTGCTCCCGTGTGAGGATCATGTTCATTTCAGCCCAAACACATGTTTACATATATTGAGTGGCATGGATCCTTGGCATTGACTTTCTTATATCCCGAATTTGACTTTTTCCTTCCCTAGATCGCGACCGAACTACTTTAGGGGACGATAGAGATATTTTTTTCGGTGACTATTTTTCTTTTTAGATTAGGACATCTTTTATTTTTATTTTTCATTGATATTTTTGTTTTCATTTGCCCCTTTGCTAGCCATTTGAGCCTTTCCCCTTCATTTCTTATAAGCTAATTACAAGCCTATTAGCCTTTGTTTTATTTTCACCCCTAGAAGTAATAGTGAAGCTTTGTGTTATGATGCTAGATGGTTTCGAATGATTATGCAAATTTGAGGAATGATTGGTGTTGGATTGAATGCCAAGTTTTTGGAATTATGTTGTATATAGTGAATAAATAAACAAAAGCAAAAAGAGAAAGGAAAGTTTTGAAAAAGGCAAAAATATAGAAAAACAAGGCAATGAGAATAGTTTCAATTGAAACACAAAAAAAGAGAAAATCAAATCAAGAAAAGTTCAAAAAAGAGTTTTAATTTAGTTTTGTTGTTGAATAAGCTTGGGGGTACCCCAAATAAGTGGTATGAGTTTGTTGTAGTTCGATTTGCTTGAGTAAGTTCATTTTTGCGCTTCACTTTGAGCTCCAATTTCCAAATTTGTTCCACACCCTTACCCTTACCCTCTTCGCTACACCATAAAAGCCCTCTTTACCCTTTTGAGTTGAGTCATTGTCGATGGAGGGAGGATTTGGTCAAATTTATGGAATGGGATTGTCATGCTAAGATGTCGAGTAACCTTCTCTCCTCTCTTGCAATTCTTTGTCTTTTCCGGCGCCTTCGCGACGTCATGAGAAGCTACCTTTGAGGGTGGATGGGATCTAGAGAGTTGACGCGGTAAGATCGGTTGAAGGGGGATAGATAAGTTTAACCCTTATTTCTCTTTGCTTGGCATTTGAATCCTTCACTCGACTTAGGAAATTGTTTAGCGTGCATTCGTTTATTGGTTAGTAATAGCATTCTTTTGTCCTCGTTCCATAATAAAGGCCCTTTTCTTGAATTTTGTAGTTTTCCTTTTCTTTTCTTTACTTTTTATTTATTTTGTTTTCCTTTCTTTTCTTTTCTTTTCTTTTCTTCTTCTTGGTTTGTTTTCCTTTTAGGTCTTGCCTTGATTCAATTTTTGGAAGAGTTATGGGTGTTTCTCTTTGGAAACCCTTGCGAGATCCCACTCGCCCTCATGAGCGATTGTGGGGTTCAAAGAGCTTGTTGCATGCGCTTAAAAATGCAACCGTGATTCCTACGAAAGTGAGTTAGTGTGCATTCATGTAGTTCTTATTTTCGTAATTTTGATTTTGAAAAAATAAGCTCATTCTCCTCTCCGTTTCTCATTTTAGCTTTGCTTGAGGACACGTAAAGGGTTAGCTTGGGGGAGTTTGATGAGCGATATTTATTTCGCTCATAGCTTAGGATTTTAGTTCATTTTATTAGCATTTTATTATTATTTTTTCTTAGTTTTATCGTTTTTAGTTCGTTTATTGCATTGTTGCATTTATCGTAACGTTTTCTCGTCTTGCGTATATTTTAGTCGTTTTTGCTCTAAACGTGCCTTTTGTGCGCATTCTCATTGCGTAAGAGTCGTTTTGAGTATTAACGTGTTAATAATGTGTCATTATGCTTGTCGACGAGTTATATGTTTTGCGATTTATAAAAATGTTAAACGAATTATTATTTTGATTTTCGAATTTCAATAATATGCTTTACGATTTCTCTGTCCAGCGACGTTTATTTGAGTGTCCAGCAGTGGGCAAACAACCAAATAACAACAGCAATAATCAAGCAGAGTAGCAGCCTCATAAGCAACACAAGCAGCCACGGTTTAGCAGCTATACATCAAGTAGAATGCAGCATCAACAAAGCTATACATCGATTAGAATGTAGCAGCAACAAAGCTATACATCGATTAGAATGCAGCAGCAAAAAAGTAGCTAACAAGGAAAAATAGCAGCCACAACAGCGCGCTACACAACAGCAGTACTTGAACAGCTACAACGCGCAGAAGAACTCGCAGCTATGGTGTTGTGCGATCGAACAAGCCTGGATGTGCGTTCGAACAAGACCTGTTGTGCGATCGTGGTACAACACTCGGGCGCACAAGTCAGCCTTTTGAAGTCAGTAGCTTCTGTTTTGTTGTGCGACCGAACAAGCATATATGTGCGACTGAACAAGAGGTTGTGCGACAGAACATACCCAATATTCGATCGCACAGCTGCGCGGGTTTGAAGTTATAAAACAAAATCGCAGCATTGTTTCGAAAAGGAAGATTTTACGTAATTTCATTTTTGGGATTAACTTAGAATTCTATAGAGAGAATTAGATTAGGGCTTAGATTAGAGGTTAGGATTCTTAGCTTCAAATTCTTCAATTCTTAGTGGATTCAAACTCTAAATTTCAGATTTCTTTTCTCTTTCATTTGAGTTTTGTTCTTCAATTTTGTTCTTCAATTTTGATGCAATTTTAACAATTCAAGGTATAATTCTTACTTTTCTCTTTAATTTGTTCTTTCATTCTTTAAATGCCTCATGAATTTCGTTTAAGCTTTGATTTTACGGATATTTCATGAGATACCCCCGAGGTTTAAGTTAATTCACCAGGTACCCTCGTTGTTTCAGTAATCTACCAGGTACCCCTCAGGTTTTATTTTCTCGCATGACTTAACCCTGCCGTTAAGTGGCCGTTAGAAACTTTTTTTCACCAGGTACCCTCGTAATTTATTTCACCAGGTACCCCTGAGGTACTTTAGGTTTTCACCAGGTGCCCTTGTGTTTTATGGTAATTTCACCAGATACCCCTGCTCACCAACGGCTAGTTTTTTTTAAAAAACTAGCCGTTGGTGAGCCTTCTCTATTTAAAGGGGGAGCAGCAGCAACTCTTCACTACAAATTTCTGATCTTCTCATTAACCAACTCATATTTTCCCTATTTCCCAACTCACTTTCAAATGAGCTCATATTCTCAATCCCAATCTTCATCTACTACGTATGAATCCTCATACGTTGTAGTTCCAAACAAAACATGCAACATATGTGGAAAAAATTTGCAATAAGAAGTTCTGAAACAATGAAAAATCCTCAAAGACTATATTACAAGTGTGACTTATGTGACAACTTCAAGTGGTGCAAGGGAAGCATTGAGCAACCACTGCCAATCAGAAACAACAGAGGCACAAAGGAAGGAGAAATTGAAGAAAACAGAAGCTTGAATGAAGAAATTCACCAAATGAAGAAGAAACTCAAGAAACAAAAGAAATTAATGCATGGAACTATCAAAATTGGCATTGTAATGTTTTTTATTCTAGTATTTGTAATGAGAAAGTGAATGATGACATTTCATCAATAATATGATATTTCATTTCCGAATTAAGTAGCTTTACAAAAGTGTGCCCCCGACACGCAAAAACTTTAAGTGTAGCTTTACAAAAACTTGCTCCCATTGGCAAAAGATATACATGATAAGTTTAGCAAAAAGTTATGCACAAATCACAATATCAAGTACGCTTCATTTTTCCCTTACTTGATGCATTACGTTGTTGCTGTGAACTGGAAGCACCTTGATCTCCCCCTTGCTGTGAACCAGCTGCACCAGAACCAGTTGCACCAGCAGAACCAGAAGCACCAGCAGCAGCAGGAGCAGCCTTCTTTTGCTTTGCAGTGGCCCCACCTCTGCATGTCCTTGCATTGTGTCCCACCTCCTTGCACTTACCACACTTCACATTGCTGTTTCTCTTTCCCCTTTTTGGATCATGTTTACCTCTTTTTCTCAGTTTAGGGGGTCTACCTGATGCTCTCTTTATGGGTGGTGGGAGGATAATAGGAAGGTCAAAAGAAGGCCATTGGGTTGGGTCTGGCATGGGGTGTATGTGCTCTGATTAAGTTAACTTGTACGCTTGCCCTTTGAAGTAGTGAGACACAAAATCAGTAGCCTCAAGTCTTTGGTGGTAAATAACACTAAGGCCATGTCTGTAAGGTATACCAGATATTTGCCATACTCCACAACCACAAGTCCTTGCATCAAACTTATTAGGGTATTTGACAGCCCCCTCTTTCACTTCATATTCCCCTCCCCCAGCAACTGTTACAGAACAAAACCTAGACTGTTGACTCCTCTCTTCTATTACCCCAGCAGCATATTTAGTCAATTGGTTTGGTCCCATTTCTATAGCCTTGTCAAATCTAGACCCAATCTTCTTCATACACCAACTCCTAGCCTCTATTAGGTCCAAGCATCCAAGCACAAACAAAATAAAGCAGCAAAACAGAAAATGTATTAAAAAAAGGACAGGGGTGGTGTAAAACATATGCAGCCACAGTGTAAAAAGAAGTAAAGACATAACATTTACCTTCCATCAGAGTGTACACTGGCATGTCTCTAAAAGGCTTGGTACAAGCGTTGAAAGATTCAACAAAATTGGTGGTGTTGTGATCACAAACCACATGTGGTTCAAACTTGTGCCTTGACCACTGCTCTGGCACTTGGGACAGATAATCCACAGCCTTTGGATCAATTTTGGCAATCTTCTCCATTGCCTTGTTGTACACATATGGGTTGTATGCATTTGCAGCAACCCAGAAGGACTTATGGAAGGCAGTTCCATGCCAGCCAGCTTGTTTACAGTTGGAGTACAAGTGTTAGGCACACACTCTCCTTGTTGCTCTGGGGAACACTTCATAAACAGCACCATCCACACCCTATATCAGACACATAAACACTACATCAGACACATATACAATTCATTAGTAATTCAAAAAATCTAATTCACTGGATACCCCTGAGATATCTTCTATTTTCACCAGATACCCCTGAGGTATCTTAAATTTTCACCAGATACCCCTGAGGTATCTGAGATTTTCACCAGATACCCCTATGAAAAAGCAATAAATCTTACCCTCATTCTGTCACTTATGAAAGCCCAGTCCTCTCTGTGCACACCAAAGTTTCTGAACATTTCTCTCAAGCATCTGAAGAAGTATGCCCAAGTGTCTCCAGTTTCTCCATCAACAATCCCATAAGCAATTGGGAATATCTCACTGTTCCCATCTATGGCAATTGCAGTGAGCATTTGTCCCTTGTAGGTTCCACTGAGGTGAGCACCATCAATGCCAATAATTGGCCTACAACCTTCAAAAAACCCCTTGATCATGCAACCAAAAGAAAAGAAACATGACGTAAAGTGAGGGGTTGCACCAACAATCTCCTTAGTCCATGTCACAAGAGCATAGCTTCCGGGATTTGTCCTCTTGATCATCTCTGCATAAGCTGGCAGCAGACCATAGGACTCACTAAACCCCCCATGAATCAACTCCTTAGCCATGTTTCTTACCTTATACAACAACCTCAACTTCACTTCAATCCTAAACATCACCCTGCATCTTTCTTGTAGGCCCTCAACAGGATAGTCAGGATTAGATTTAATATCCTCCATGAGTTTCTTACACAACCACTCAGAACTAACCATGGGGTTAGCATCTAATCTGCCACACAGTTTGTGCTCCCCTGTCAAACTCTTAATTGCCCAACTAACCCCATCCATGAGCATAGATGCATGAATCCTCCAGTTGCATTGTTCTTGATAACACCTTGCTGTGAACCTCTTAGAATCATGCTTACACTACTACAAAAAAGGGCATAGAGTACTGTTGAAATACACTTTATATGACGCCTTAGAGGCGTTCTCCAACTCAACGCGCTATAAAGTTTATAAAACGGGTAAAAGAAGCGTTTTATATACCTAGTCATAAAGTACAGTGATAAGAGATAAGCGTCCTCTATTCCCTTCCTAAAATCAGAAAATGAAAAAGGAATATAGACGGTTAACGTACATAACCGTCTCTTATGCTCTATAATAAAGCGCGCCTTTCGTACATAACTGTCCTCTATTCTTCCTGTTAAATATTGAGACACAGAACACCTTCCGTACATAGGCGTACTATATACTTCCTGTTTAATATTAAAATAGAAAGCAGTTTCCTTACACAACCGTTCTATATTCTACCTTTTTTTTTTAATATTATTCAAAAATAGCTGCACACGCATCCCTAAAATAGGATATTACGATTCTAGGTCCTGTATGTAAACCAAATTTAAATAGATTAAATAAAAATGATATCCACACGATCTTTCCAAAAGTCATTTCATTGAATAATAAATAATATTGTTCATTCAATAACAAAATCCTATTATTCATTGACAAAATATAAATGATCTACACAAGTATGCCAAACACAAAATCCAATATAAATTAAAAAAAAATTAAAAAAAACAAAAAAAAAATGTAGCAGAAGAGCTTCTGTAGCACCAGCAACGTATTGGGGATTGTGTAGCAGCAGCAACTGGGAATGGTGTAGCAGCAACAATAGCAGGTTCTGCAGCAACAACAGTGTTGCTTCTGCAGCAACAGCAAGAACAATATTGGTGGAATTTTCTACTGGTGGTAGACTAGCTTGGCAGTTCGTCTGCAAAACTGAGGTAATTAACCATCTCCTTGAGCTAGCTTAAACCACAATAGATCATCGTCGTCATCATCATCTTCATCGTTACTTGGTTAGTGATATTCGGTAACGATTGAGATCCACCTCTCCCTTAGCTCGTCAATTGTAGTTTGAGAATATGTGGGAGCTTTGTTAAAATACTACAAGACAAGTTAAAATGTAAGAGTAAGAACTAACAAATGATCATGATAAAATTGAGATGAGGGTATCAAAGGAGGCAGAATGGTTGATCATTTTTCGAACTCTTAATGCATGATTATCTTAATTGAACAAACAACATAGTTCCTAATGTCACAAGTGTGCAGTGGGATTGTAATGGATGGTACTAATGGCCCACCTGCCAATTGGTTTACAAGCCAGCATAAATAGTATTTAACAAAGAACAGCAAGCAATACAACAGCAACAACAGAATTATAGGGAGGTGCAGACACAAGTCCAGATTGTTGCCCCTCTCACAATGTTCTTGAGTAATTGCATTCTTCCGTTCTCCAATCTACATTCCCCAGTTTTTGAACACTGCAATATGCAGCTTGCAGAGTTAAAGGGATCTGTGCTCATCAAACTAAAAAACTTACTATGTCATAATTTAATTTCATACTACATATGTAGTTATCTGTGAGTATCTGTTCCAAATTTATCATAACTGTATAATAAATAACTTACTATAAATGTCAAACTTAATTTAAAACATTTTAAAGTGAGTCTGGAATAGAGTTTGAAAAAATAAAATTAAAAATAAGTCAAATTAGTGGAAAGTTGATCCGACAGAGTTTGTAATATGAGGTAAAATCTAACTAATAAACTTATAGTACTCTGTAGTAAAGTAAAATCAGGAATGTGGCATTAACTAACAAGTTTGTATGTGCTACTTGTTGAATATGATTTCTGGTAATTAGTTTGGAGTTGATTAAATGGGAATGCATGCTGACATCCATTGAACAAACAGGATGCATAGTGAATTCAACGTATGAGCTCCTCCGAGAGGTCTGGCCGGTCCTTGTAGATTCTGATGGTGTTTATGTCTTCCCCCTCCTTTTTTCATCTTTAGGTGTATTACTCATCCCCCAATTGTTTTGTTTTTTTGGTTACGCAGTTGAAGTTAAAACTAATCTCGAGTTGAAGAGAACATGGCCATATACAAGTTCCAGAACTAGGTCAATGGTAGACTGTAAGCATGTAAGGTTGACAATCCAATAATGTGCTTACCTGCTGGCCCAAGAACGAGTTTCCACCAGCTCCACTGACAGCAAGTTGTCCAATTTTCTTGCTGAACCCAAATCTTTCGATCCTCTGCCTAGCCACCCGTGAAACTTGCATGAAGTCACTTGATGCACCTGTTACGACAGTGTTTTCACCAAATATTACCTCATCAGCTACCCTGCAAAACAACAGGGAATTTCAGAGTCAACACCAAGACTTAAATGATCATGTTATATGCTGAAAATAACTATTAATGACGCTACAGACCTGCCACTAAGAGCAACATCCATTTGATTTTCGAGATAGCTTCTACTGTAGAGGCCTGATTCTAGCCTTTCCTCACTGGGGGCAAAGAATTTAAGACCACCCGCTTGGCCAAGAATGATTGAAATTTTGGGTACAGGATCATATTCAGGCATGAGAGCGCCCACTAAGGCATGGCCGACCTCTGCACAAAAAGGAAAGCTTAAAACAGTTACAACCTATAGGCTAGCACTATCAGGCGAGAAGATTACTAGGCTTGATCATCTTATCTTAACCCACCATGATATGCTGCTAAATGCTTCTTCTCCTCGGAAACATCTGCGTTTTTCTTCTCTGGACCAGCAATGATCCTCTCTAGAGCATATTATTCTCATCACTGTAAATAGCAAGAATGCAAATTACAATGATCCTAGCACATTGCAGTATTAGAACCTGGGAGCAACCAACATTGTAATTTGTAAACATCATATTAACCTAAACAAGACAATGACCTTATAACAGACCACCTCAACTCAAGGCAAGGGCAGAAAAAGGGGGTTATGAGGATTGGATATGTGCATTCCCTTGCATCATCCAAACTGGTTACTTTCCCCAAACACATTTTGTATAATAACCAGGTGTCTTAATTGTAATAGATGAAAACAACTAGGTGCCTTAATTGAAAAAGATGAAAACAAAAGACAAAGAAATCCCACCTTTAGGTTTACAGAACTAATTTGACATGAGTTTGTAAAATGAAAAATGCATATTCAAAATCCCTAGTGAACCTCAAGGCTACAGTTTCATCTATAAGCTAGCATAGTTATGGTAAAATGACAAGCTTGCATCATCATCATCATCTACACAAACTAATTTTCGTAATATATTGCTAGAATTACACAAATTTCTTCTTTCTTCGTTAATGCCTAAAACTTCAGATAAACAAATCATCTGGTCAAATAAAATTTTTATTCCAAAGAAGTATGACAATTTTCCCCCTCCTCCTCTTTCTTTCTTTAACTGGGAATTTCAATATAACTCGACTTAAATCATATAAACATAAAACAAAATCAGTTTAAAGGACTTAGTTTATCAGATTTATTCGGCAAAAATTCATGAATTGTTCGGTTTAATTATTAATCAAGCATCAATGAACCGATCTAAAAATTGAATGAAAGATTCTTCCACATACGTATAAAGAGTTTACACAAAGAATTTCATACTTTGACATTGCAATTTGATAATTAACAATATTCATAATCCCTAGGGTTATTAGTTGAAGGATAAATATACAGAAAAAAATTAAGGATACCAACCTTGAAATTTGGAGTGGTGGGGAGTCGATCGGCGTTCACCGGATGTTGAAAAGGAGCGGCGGCGGCATTGCAATACGGCAGTACAGAGGTACGGCGAGGGAGAACGGGTGGTGGTGCGCGTTTTTGGGATTTGGTTTTGCGGGAGATGGATTTTGGCCTTTTGGGGTTTGTATTCTGTGAAACACCAGTAATACGAGTAGTTGGGTTTTACTGATTAGAGTTTCATTTGAATTTGGTTTTGGGTTTTGGTTTAACCCTAAAATCTAATTTTTGTTCAATTAATTAGATTTAGTTTTATTTTCATTCTGCCGTCAATGTTGATAGTAATGCATCTATCAGTACTGCTTTATATGTTACTAGTCTTATATGCACGCGATGCGTGCGAGATTATATAAAAACTAAAAAAAATGTGTTGTTACAACTAATCACCATAAATAATAGGCAAGAAAAATTATTTGCAATAGACATCATTTCTACTTAATAAAATCTAATTTCAGAAATAATATAATACTTATTCCCGTACACATTGAAAAATCTTAATTGTAATACCGAAATAAATAAATTAACACTTACATAGTATAAAATAGTGTGTTTCGCAATTTATTTTTCTCACAATGTACTTGCCTAACCACATGCGCGCACTCCTTCGCCCAATTAATGTGCATCACATAACTAACATTAAGTATAAAAATCCTAGATTAAAATCTTCAAATATTGGTGGAGGTAGCCCACGAAAAAACTTCTGAAGTTTGAGAATTCTTTTTCCATTACCCGGACTATTGTGTCCATTAAGGTGAATAAACGTTAATAATTTTCCTTTTAATTTTAAATAAAATATGAGGTACTTAAAATTATAAGTTTATGTAGTCATAGTAGATTGAAGCCTGTTGAAGGATTAATTTTATTTTCTTTAGAAGAAAAAAAAGTAATGATTTTATTTTAGTAGCTAAGTAGTCTAAAATGTGTTGTGCAAGGTCTTATAGTACCGTTACTTTCAAATGATCACTTTTATCAGATAGCATAAGTTGAAGCAATATTTGACCTATAATCAGATAAAAAAATTCCTTTAAAAAATCAGATATTAATTTAGATATTTTACATTATCACGTGAGTTCAAGAATAAAGAACTTTTCGATTCGTACTGAGTACCTTAGAATAGTTACAATATTAATCCTCTTTTCTTTCCATTATATGTTATCATGTGATTACATTTGTCGTATTTTGATATTACATACCTTGATATTCATTTTTATACATTTGTAAAAAGACGTATCATTTTATCGATATTATTAAGTTTTTTTAATTAAATATTTTTATTACCTTATCAATATTATCTCACCAAATTACTTCAATCAAACTTGTCTTAATAAAGACAAAAACTATACTTCACCTCATATATTCTAGAAAATGGTCGTATATAAGTCAAAAATTAAAGAGCACTAAAGGAGTAAAAAACTAAAGACCCTTAATTAAGACTCAAAAATTAGAGAGCACTAAAGGAGTGAAGAGTTGTCATCATCCACAATCGTCTAATCCCTTTCTCTCGCCTCTTCGTCACTCTCTCCTCTTTGTCGACAACAACACCACCATCAACATCAATTAAGAAGGAGATCTGCCCAAAGATGGTGACAATAGTCCCACCAATTAATCTCTGCTCCCCGTTGTGTCCTCTCAAGAGAACTCAACTCTTAACTATGTAACGACGCAACTCTGTCATCCTCCTCTCCAATTAACTTTTCTATGCTGTTGAGATCGTGTGGAGTTCAAATCGCCAAGTCTGGAATTTGATTTAGGAAAGCCTTGATCTTCAAATAAGAAAGGGTGGAAAGACAATGATTTGATCACTACCCAATTACGACATGCATGATCAGGTATGGCTTCCCACTCTTCTTATTTAGGCTAACCATTATTGGGGTTTCCTGCATCGTTCCGCCGCTGATGGTGGTTGTGATGTCTAATTTTATTTATCTGTTAAATTTGAGAATTGTACTTTATCACGATCTTCTTTTGATTTGTAGTGGAGGAATATTTATAAGGATTGTTAATTGTTTCCTAAAGGAAAATGAGAGATATTTCCGGCGTGATTTACAACTGTAATTAAGTACTCCGTTTTTTTTTTTTTTGATTTTTTGACTTTGTAATTTGCTTTCTTGCAGGTGTAGGGATTAATTGTTATTGACTTATTTGTGTATGGATTAATTGTTATTGACTTATTTGCTGTAAATTTTCACAATTGATTGATTCTATACGTTAGAATTTCTTGATTGATGAATAGTATTAAATAGTCAATTTTGTAAATTAATTCAATTTGATTAAAAAATCAGTTAGCTGTATGGATTAATTGTTTTCTTTGCTGTAAATTTTCATAATTGATTGACTATGTACGTTAGAATTTCGTTATTGATGATTAGCGTTAGATACGTTTTCTAAATTAATTTAATTTGGTAAAAAAAAGTTTCAGTTATTTTAATCTGTATTTTGTAAAGAGGCATCAAAGGGTATTGTTGTCTATTCAATAGGGGACACCAAAAGTTCAATTACTAAATTGACCTCAGGTGTTCCCTTATAGAATAGAGATGAGTCTTATATATGTATTTATTTATTTTAATTATTTTTTTATTATGGTAAAAAATACGAAATTGTTAAGTGAGGCATGCGCTCTATATTCTTTTTCCCATGGAACAGTTATAAGGGAAAGGCGTTCTATATTCTCCTGGAAACGCCTATTACACTTAAGCGTTCTCTATCCAGTGTCACTTATTCCAACTATTGTAGTAGTGTTATCCGGAGTCAAAGCAAACCCTTCTTGGATACATAAATCCCTTAACACCCCTAGGAAGAGTTCTTTGCTTGAGAAAATCATCCAAGGTTCCAGTTTAATCTCCCCATAAAGCATCTCCCCCACAAGTTTTCCATTCCTGTACACCTTATCCAAAGGTGATTCCCCGTCTAATAAATCCTCAAAGGTCTTTTCACCCGCATCCACTTCCAAAAGGTCTTCCTCCTCCACATCAGAATCCACAAACTGTGTCACATCATCATCTTCCCCCTCATCAGATACATAAAATTCCTCATCCTCACTCTCCTCATCATCATCTTCTGACATAGGACCATCACCCTCCCTGACTGGAATCTCCTCAGATTGCCCACCCCTCCTAAACCTGCTACTACTTCTGTTAGAACTCCTCTCCTTTGCTACAAATGTTCCAAGCCTCTTAGCACTACTTCTAGGAACCCTAAACCCTGTTTGTCTAGGTGGATGAGTTTTATGCTTCTTAGCAGTTGATTGTGGTTGAGGTTGTGGAGCAGGGTCAGTTTGAGGCTCTGTTTGTGGCTCTGTTTGTGGCTCTGTTTGAGGCTCTGTTTGTGGGGGTGAAAGGGGGGACTGAACATGAGATCTTTGTGGAGATGAGGGATGGGTAGGTGATGTATGTGGTGGAGAAGAGGGATGGGTAGGTGATGTGTGTGGTGGAGAGGGGTGGGAATGATCAGTTTGTGGTGGAGATGAGGGATGGGTAGGTGGTTGTGATTCAGGTGGTGGTTGTGACATCCCACTTACCATCTCCTCAGGTTGACTATACACCCTATAATACTCAACACTCATGTCATCGCACGATATTATTGGGACCTCAACAGCCACAGTGTACCTCAACAACTCATCCTGTTCTTGTTTTCTCAATAACTCTTCCTGCTCTCTCCTCAACTCCTCCTCCCCAGCCCTCTGAATTTCCTCTTGCCTACATCTAAGAGCTTCTTCTTCGGCTCGCTTCTCATCCTCCATTTTTTTGACAAGTTTCTTAAACATAACCCTTTGGTCTAATGTTGATTCCTCACAGAATACCTCTATAGTATCTGTTCCCCTAAACTCATCAAACATCAACTGAACATGACCATCTTCATATAACTCGATTGACTTGCCCGATTTAGGATCCTTATAATACAATCTAAAATTCCTAGACAAGAACACACCTTGCTTAACTGAATCCAAAAAAATACTCCTAAGCATCCCCATGAAATCAGTGGCACGAACATCCTCTATCCTAACATCAAAATCTGACCCATTATAGTGACACAACAACCACAATGCTCCCCTCATTCCTAAACAAACAATCGAACAATTACAGAATATTAACACAAGAATTAAAGCACAAATAAAACCCAATTATACAACCCATAAATCATACCAGTTAACAACTCATTAATCAACTGAACAACATCAAATTTATCAACCCATAATCAACTGAACAACATCAAATTTATCAATATAAACCCAATCACAAGAAGTAAACCCTAATCCTAAAATGTTCGCAGTTCAATCAACCAAAACATGCAAATAAACAAAACGAACTAAAGAGAGTACCTTTTGAAGAAGAGAAACACTAAGATCACCCTTCCTTTGATTGATTACTTCGAAACGACCTTTTGCTGATGAACTTGAAAAACCCGAAATTCTTGGACTTTCGGCTTCCGAGAGTGTGGATTGAAGTATGGAGACCCCAATTTATCGATTGCACACAATTTCCCCCAAATACTCCTCCAGAATCGTGAAATTTTTTTAGGGTTTGCGTGGTTTTTCGAGAGAAGAACAGAGGAAGAAGGAAGAAGAAAGGTTGGGGTTTTGAAATTTTGGAAACCTGGGTGTCTATGTCAGTTTCTTAGAATTGCGCCAGAATAAGGGCAAAAGAGTCAAAGCACAGTAACGTCTACTTAACGCCGTTAGTCAGTTAGGGTCATTAAGGGTATCTCATGCGAGAAAATGAAACCTGAGGGGTACCTGGTAGATTACTGAAACAACGAGGGTACCTGGTGAATTAACTTAAACCTCGGGGGTATCTCATGAAATATCCGTTGATTTTATTGTTGAATTCTAGAATTAGTTTCATATTTTCAATTTTCTTGAATTTTTCCCCAATTTTGATATTTGAATTTTCTAAGTTTTGTTGATTCAATTAGTTTCATTAATTCAATTAGTTTCATGATTAGGATTAGTTTTAGTTTTATTTTTATATTAATCATGCTTATTGAGTAGTCTTAGTCTAGAGATTTAGGTTGAAGCTTTGGGAATGAATTTGGGGAAATTATAGGGAAATTCATATTGATGTTGTAATTAAATTTGATAGGATTTCTATGTGTAGACACCTAATTTGTGTCTCCCCTTTGGGATAATGACGATACCATTATCCTTGTTAGGTGATTGGAGTAACTCCAGGTGGAAATCCCAATTGCTAAGAACACCTCCAAGATCCAAGGTCCCAAATCCAATCCCCGAGACTGTTCCCCTCCTGGAACTCGGTACAAGATACAACTTCCAAAATCCAATTTCAAAATCCAAGTTCAATCTCAACTATTGGACCATCCCATTAGTTTTACTAGGCCTTTTCCACTCAAAATCATATAAGGCAAGTCAAATTCGGGCGCCGACCCACAAAATCGAGCATGCCGGGCCCCGCCCCGTAAAACCGGAATTCAAAAACCCGAGAAAGGCTTGTTTTTAGACGCAAATTCAAGTCTTAACCTCCAAGCAAACACTACACGCCAAACATCGTACTATTCGTACAAAGGTACACCCATACAAGACAAATCAAGGACGACATCTTTCCGTCCTTTTTGGTGGCATTCAGGCCACGTCAGCAGCGCACAGCGCTGGCCTGACGCCAGGCACTGGCGTGTGCTGGAGTTTTGCACCATTCCCTCCTATAAATACCCCTCATTTCCATCGAAAAAAGGGGGGAGCACAACACATACAACGTCGTAATTTCGAAATTACTCCTCACAATACAAACTTCAAGATTGTTCAAAAACACATACAAAATTCCTAAATTCAAAAGCAATTGGGAGCTCGTGCCTAAGCCTAACTAGGTAAATCCGAATCCCATTTCAATCAATCATGCTATTTTGATTTCAAATGATTAGCAAGTTGGTGTTTTTTGCCATAAAAAACACCACTTGCAACAATCATACATGCTTTTTAAAAAATACAAACTTTTTAAAATTACAAAATACAAACTTTCAAGATTCAAGGATGTTCAAAGTTGCTTACATTCATCTCTTTGAACTAGAATCACCTTCAAGTGTGGAGTAATCAAAGATGACACCTTTTTAGCATTTAAAGGTTTAGTCTTTTGAGATTCAAGACTCCATTTTTCAATATACAAGTTCAAGTTTTCAAATTTCAAGACCCCACCATGTTTAGGGTTGTTCATAACTACCTCTTTAAACTAGTATCATTTCAAGTTCAAATTTCAAATCATTTCAAGTTCAAACCTTTCAATATTCAAGCTTTCAATTTCAAGTTCAATATGCAAAATCTAGGACATTTGGGTTGAGCAACCTCTCCCAAGTTGATATTTTTGGCTTTGAATTCGTGTCGGGCGCACTTATTTTTAAGGAGCCGCTTGGCGTTCGAATCCCACGTGCCCAAGTACAAATTTCAATTATGCACCTTTCAATATCGCAATTTCAATATCGCACCTTTCAATATCGCACTTTGTGAGGGGGGTCGAAAAAGCACGAGGCTAATGCGTGACCTCGTCCCTCGTGGGTGTGACTATTCTTTTTATTCAATCAAATGTAATTGGATTTCCTGTGAGTATACACCCAATTGACTAGTAATATAGGAGTCGCCATTCAGTTTTTAACGACAATGAGAAAAACTGACCAAACCCGGTTATCGTGACATAAAGGGAGTGCAATTATGTTTGACCACGACGGCCGTAGGTTCCCTTGTGATCCCTGGTATGGGGATCTCTCAACATACACCCGCAAGGTAGAGATTGAGGGTTCGGGGGACTGTAACTACCGAGAGGAGTACTTCGCTCGTCGATAACTCCAGAGGCAGGATATCCTTACTAGCTCAGCATAAATAATTGAAGGGACATGCGTTAACTATTAAACTAATCTGAGTTGATTTTAGCAATATGCAACATATAATACTAGATCGATCGTGATTATCTGATTTAAATAGCATTAAGGGACCTAGCATGATAATCCAATTTCCCAAAAATATTATATTTGTTAGGCGCAACAGAACAATCAGATTTAGTTAGTTTTACAGTTCATAAAAAGGGCGAGGAAAGCAATTAAATCATCGAAAAGGGGCACATTATGACGCACCCTTGAGAGGTGCGTCGCGGTTCTCAGATTACTAACCACTTTGACTTTGCTATTTCTCCTTTTTATTTAACGAATCTCAATTATGGGACAGGATACGTTCTGTTCGATTTATGGATCGATTGCGACAGAACGCGTGAACAATTTCACAGCGTAAGGCTTAGGCTAAGGGTTGGAGTCAATACTCAGAATATAATTGTGTGTTGTGTGTGTTTCTTTCACGTCGAATTTGGGGCTGTATTTATAGGGAAGAGTTCGTGGAAAGATAGAATTGCAGAGTTCTAATCCATAGAGAATTAGGAAAAAACACGTACCCAGGTATTTTCAGCGCCCAGGCCTGGGCGCCGAAGATTTCGGCGCCCAGAGCCAGGCGTTGAAAATAGGGTCTAAGGTTGTTTTCTTAGTCAGATTCGGATTCCTGAAATCCGTAGAGTTTGAGACTTAATCGAGTCTTTTAGTGCGTATTAACCTTGCGACGGGATGCGTCTGGCACCCGTTACGAACTCTAGGCTCGTTAGGATTTTAATTAATACGTAACTCTTATTTCCGAATCATATTAGGAATAGGATTCTCGCAGTTTTCTATCTCATTTAGGATTTATGTTGGAATGCAACACCTAATTCTGACAGGTTTCTATCCTTTACGATTTGCCACTTTTAGAAGCTACCTTTTACGGAAGTTACTATTTTTAGCAGGTTTCCATAAATAGCAGTTTTCTATAAATATCAGGTTTCGGGTGAAATGAAAAGGGGAATTGAGATTCGTTTATTTTATAGGAGATGCGTTGTCAAGTGGAGATTTATGCTTTCATCATCGAACCTTTCCCTTTCGGGAATGGGGACAAAAGTAGGTGTCTACACACTTTCAATATCGTACTTTCAATACCGCAATTTCAATACCGCAATTTCAATACCGCAATTTCAATTTCGCACTTTCAATTCCGCACATTTACTTGCCTAGTCCATTTCTAGGAAATGTGGATCTAATCCCTAGTCCTTCTCTAGGGGGTCTTGTATTTACTAATTCCGCACTTTATTTAGTATTGTGATGTTGCTTTATGTGCTTTATCGCTTTCATCACCAACATGCTAAATATAACAAAATACAAGGGTTACATCACGCTTAACGAAGATATTTTTGGACAAACCGGCCTTAGGTTCCTTAAATCAATCTTTAAAGCAAAGTCACCACCGTACAATTAGAAATTCTATTTTGCTCTAAATTTGCACCCCATATAGTCTAATCTTAGGGTTTATTTTCGAAACAATGTTGTGCCAACATACTTGAATATTTCTAAAGCACGCCGAATAAGCATTTTCGTTCCTAAGCCCGGATCTCACCCATCCGTTTCAAGGATTCAAGGCCTTACCCAAAAATAGAGTCATTTTGAGGTCTTCCCAAACGGGACCTAAAATAAAGTTTGGTGGCGAATCCTTCGAGGTGCAAAAACAATTCAACGGTTCTCTAAACGAACCGCCGCGTGCCAAACCCCCCTTGTAGGAAACGGGATAAAAAAACACCCCCCTACAATTTTGGCGACTCCGCTGGGGAATTTTCTAATTTCAATTTCGAAAATGAGAGCAGATTTCGAGCAACCAGCCACTGATCTGCCGAAGTACTGGATGCCAGCATTGGCTCCAGGCGCAGCCCCTGCCTGCATCCAGGACAGTGACTTACAGTGGCTTGTCGCCCACTTTTGCTCAACTTTTCGTTTTGGGAGTTAGTCTGTTTTTGCATCTGGAGGACGCTCCCAAGCCTCGTGAGCGAGTGCCGAAAAACGGGCTTTACAAATACAAATTCAAGTACGATTTCAATTTCAATTTCTAGGAATTTCATGCATTTTTCGAAAATCATATTGTGCAAAATGAATTTCTACCTTTGCCCAAACGGATGTGTTCTACATTCGGGCTAGCCCCGGGGGCAATGAAATGGTGACTCTCCATACGGTTCCCGACCAAAGTGTGTGACCATTTCCGCGCCTACTGAGACTTGGCATTTTCTTGACATTTCCGATGTCAAGTATGGAGGCCGTCTGCCGACACACACTTCCCTTAGGCGGATGTGAATGCTTGTCGCCGGATCCGTCTCTTAGCCAAGCACCTTTTTGATACCCAAAGCCGACCACTTGCATCATACAAAACTTAGACCGACCTTAGGTTGAGAACTTTGCATGTCTCATTCATATTCATGATTAGTGTGACAACGTGCTACTTGTGCATTGTGTGGGAGTCTTTGCACGCGTGAATGGATAACCACGAGTTCTAGTTTGCCAAAACCAATTAGCCTCCAACTAGGAAACCAAACCCCTAGGAGCATCATTCAAACCTCATGCATCTAAATCGCCGATTTAAGGGTCTTTAGGAGTGTCACTCCATTTGATTCAAAACCCTTAAACACGCCTCACGCACAAATGATAAATTTCAAGTTCAATCCAACGGCGTCATAATGCCGGATTTTCAAGTCCAAATTCCAAGCTACAAATTCAAAATCAATCCAACGGCGTCATAATGCCAGATTTTCAAGTCCAAGCTACAAATTCGAAATTCAATCCAACGGCGTCATAATGCCGGATTTTCGAGTCAAAATTCCAAGTTCCATGTTCAAAATGCAATCCAACGGCGTCGTAATGCCGGACTTCCTATTTTTCAAAACCTCAAGTTTCCAAGTCAAGTCCAAATCCAACGGCGTCATAATGCCGGATTTTCTAGTCCAAATTCCGAGTTTCAAAAATCAAACCAAATTTTCTAGTCCAAAACCTCAATTTTCAAGTCCAAATCCAACGACGCCATAATGCCGAATTTTCCAAACTCATGCTTCGATTTTCAAGTCAAATTCAACCCAACGGCGTCATAATGCCGGATTTCCTAGTCTTCAAGCTACAAGTTCAAATTCAAATTTTCTAGTCCAAAACTTCAATTTTCAAATATAACCCAACGGCGCCATAATGCCGGATTTTCTAGTCCTAATTTTGAGTTTCAAGTTCCAAGTAAAGACTCAATCCAACGGTGCCTTAATGCCGAATTTTCTAGTCCAAATTTCAAGCTTCAAACTTCAAAGTCGAAAACCACAAATCCAACGGCGTCATGCCGGATTTCCTATTTCAAACATTCAAGTCTTCAAGCATCGAAGTCAAGTTGCCAATTCCAAGTCTCAAAACCTCAAAGTTCAAATGCCAAAGTTCATGACCGGCGTAATGCCAACTTTTCAAACCTCAAATTCCATGTCAATCTTTCGAATTTCAAGTCCTATGCTCAAAACTTCAAATTCCATATACATGCCGTCGTAATCCCGATTTTCCATTCCATATTTCAAACCTCAAGCTCGAAGTTCAAAAATTCCAAACCTTCAAATCTCAAATCCTACACTCCAAGTCCACGGCGGCATAATGCCGGACTTCCAAGTTCCCAAATTCAATGTCTTAAATCCACGGCGACATAATGCCGGATTTTCCAAATACGAAGCTTCATGTTCTACATGCAAAGTGCGTCCTTTTCCATTTCAAAATTCAAACTTCGAGTCAAACTCAAATTCCAACGGGTTGAAAATCCCCTGAAATAATACAAATTCCAATGGGTTGAAATTCCCTTCAAATACTCCGATTCCAATGGGTTGAGATTCCCCTAAAATATTGACGGGTTGAAAATCCCCTAAAATAATACAAACCCCATTCCAAATATTTCCAACGGGTTAAAAATCCCCAGAAATAATACAAGTCCAATTGTTCAATCGGGTTGAAAATCCCTTGAAATAATACAAATTTCAATTGGGTTGAAATTCCCTTCAAATATTCGGAGTCCAATGGGTTGAAACTCCCCTAAAATATTGACGGTTTGAAATTCCCTTTAAATAATACAAAATCAATCCCTTTCAATCGGGTTGAAATTCCCTTCAAATATTCCAAGTCCAATGGGTCGAAATTCCCTTGAAAATTCAATTTCCTAGTACAAGTCCAATTTCCAAATCCTAGAGCGGGTTGAAATCCCCTTCAAATAAGTCCAATTTCCAATAGATCGAAATACTCTTTTTCGACATTCCAAGTTCTAGTACAAGAGCCAACTTTCACAAAAGAATGAACGCTCCTGTCAAACATTTCCAACGGGTTGCAAATCCCGAATTCAAGTACAAAATCAAAATCCCGAATCTTCGGAGTGACACTTAGAGTCAAATCCAGGTCTCATTCATTGCATGCCTATCAAATCATATGTCGGGAAGTTCAAGTTCTAAAGTTCAAAATCATGTCCAAACTAGGTGCTCAGATTCCTCTTCTCAAGATCCTACTGAAGATGACTTCACTAGCAGCAGCTGTAGCAGAGCTCTATGAACGTGTTGAGGAAGCTGAGGCTAGCATAAGGGCTCTTGAAGACAATCAAGAAACTCTTTTCCATGATGTGGGCCCATTCGAGGTAGAGGAAATATTTCATAATCAAGGGTCTGTACCACACTTTGTGCAGCCAAGTGAAAACTCGGAATCTGGGTTACCTCAAGGAGACATTTGCGGGATCTGGGCCAGCGATGATGAAGACACATATCAGGACCCTCCTGTTGAAAACATCTCTGACGATGAATGCCGATAAATTGTAAGCGCCGACTGGTATTTGGACCCTAAGGTAGAAAACAGTGTTCAAGTCATGACTAGGCCTGGTCGAATTCAAGAGCCAGCCAACAGAACGACACCAGCAACAGATGTTCCTCTACCCACCTAGGAGAACCCTCTAATCAAGCAATTGAAGCGCACTAAGGAAGAGGTTAATAGTTGGTAACTCATGGCTTCTTATGCGGAGCACCGCACTGCTCTTATCAACGCTCTGGTCAAACTGAATGTCACCCCAGAAGTCACTCCTGACGAATTAATCGGGTTGCTTACGAATCTGGAAGAAGGAATCACCTTTACTAATGAAGACCTTCCACCCGAGGGGGCGGGCCATCACAAGGCTCTCTATCTGACTGTTGAATACAAAGATAAGATCATCCCCATGACTCTGGTGGACAATGGATCGGCCATCAATGTGTGTCCTTTCCGCACTGCCGAAAATCTGGGTTTCACCCTAGTGACTTTTCTAATTCCTCCCAAGGTGTTCGTGCCTATGACAACACTCTTCGGGAAGCAATGGGAACTCTCACTCTACTACTCCGCACAAGGCCAATCGAGCGGAAAGTGAGCTTTCAAGTGCTCAACATCAACGCAAGTTTCAATCTCCTACTGGGAAGACCTTGGATCCATGACCTCAAAGCAGTGCCATCTTCACTTCACCAGAAAGTCCGAATGGAGGTCCAAGGAAATGTCATTACCCTGCACGCGTCTCATCCAAGGACCAAGATAGCCGACAAGGCTCTAATATTAATCGAACATGATGACAGGGACGAAAACGTCTAGGGATTCAGTGCTGAAGTTGGAGCCATCGAATCCCGAATGAATCCCATGGCAAAACGCATGATGATCAAGCGTGGGCGTTTCCTGGGCACTACACTGCCACCATACGCCGAATGTCCCTTCAAAGCCCAAGGACAAACCAACTGTTGCGGTCTGGGATACAAGCCGACTAAGTTCGATGACAAGCAGCAAAAGGCTAAGCTAAAGGCCCGTCGAGCTGGCAAAGATCAATTCAAAATACCTCCTCATCAACTCACACTCAATGGGCAATTCGTGAAAGAAGGAGAGGATGACTTATACTTCGACTTCCCAGAACCATTCTATGACTCTTCAAAGGGGGTTCTCTACCCCGGATTCGAGATCTTTCAAGACTGTCACTTTCTAGAGGATGCTCCTTCAATACAAGACAAGGCCTCCCCTGAATGCCTTGATTCACCAGCTTTCGGTCTGCTATTTGTCCAAGAGATGACCCCAACCATTTCCGAAGACACCATGGTTCAAATGATCACTCAAATCGAAGACTTCGACCCATCTAAGATGATTACTCCGAGTGAGAAGATGGTCAATGGCTGGAGAAAGTCTCTCAAGATAACAGCTCCAAATGGCAAAATGTTCAAGATTACTGTGGGCGAAGGATCTATGATGAGTGAGTCCGAGTCGGAGGATGAGTCTGGATCTGAGTCTAGCAATGAGTCTAAGTGTCTAGACCTAGAGTCTTGCATCAACCAAGTGCCTCTAAAGGCCGAGCTACAAGTCAAAACAGTCGATGTAATGATTGCTGATTTCAATAACACTTCAATTTCTACTTACTCGTCGAGTCCTAATTCAAAATCAAATCATAATCCACACAACTTTGCTTCACAAGAAACTGACTTTGAATTTCTAAAAGCTATCGAAAATCATGAAAACATGACGCCCATAATTGAGGTAACAGAAAAAATCAACCTTTCTAACAACAGTGATTCAAAACTAGTTCAGATTGGTTTAACTCTTTCTCTATCAGAGCGGGACGATCTTATCAAGCTACTTTAAGAGTATGTAGACGTCTTCGCATGGTCCTATCATGATATGCCAGGGGTTGATCCAAGCATCGGTCAGCGTACAATTCCCCTTATTCCAGGGTCAAAGCCCATCAAGCAGAAGCTTCGTCGCATGAAACCGGATGTTTCCCTCAAAATTCAAGAAGCGGTCTCCAAGCAGTTAGAGGCCGGGTTTATTCTAGAAGCAAAATATCCAGAATGGATCGCAAATGTCATCCCATTTCCAAAGAAAGACGGCAAAGTACGAATGTGTGTGGACTACAGGGATCTTAACAGGGCCAGTCCTAAAGACGGTTTTCCATTGCCTCACATCGACATCCTGGTCGACACCACCGCAAATCACGCCTTACTCTCTTTTATGGACGGGTACGCAGGCTACAATCAGATTCCCATGGCAGAGGAAGACATGGAGAAAACAACCTTCATCACTCAGTGGGGTACATATTGCTATACAGTTATGCCGTTCGGACTAAAGAACGCAGAACCAAATTATCAAAGAACAACAACAACTATCATGAGCGATATGATTCACAGGGAAATTGAGGTATATGTCGACGACATGATTGTCAAATCCAAAGAACGGCACGAGCATACCTCAGTACTTCGAAATTTTTTCAAAGGCTCAGACAATACAATATGAGGCTCAATCCTCAAAAGTGCGCATTCGAGGCAACGTCAGGCAAGTTGCTCAGATATGTTATCAGCTCTCGAGGCATAGAGGCTGACCCTTCAAAAATCAAGGCAATTCTCGAGATGCAACCACCAACGAATGAAAAGGAAATTCGGGGTTTTCTCGGCAGACTACAATATATCAGCAGGTTCATTTCAAGACTCACAATGATTTGTGAACCAGTATTTCGAAATCTCCGAAAAAGCGAGCCCAAAGTGTGGGATGACGATTGTCAGCATGCATTCGAAACAATCAAAAGCTACCTTTCCAACCTACCAGTACTAAAACCAGCAATGCCAGGGATTCCCCGCAGGCTCTACCTCACAACAACAGAATCGGCAGTGGGGGCTATGCTTACTCAAGAAATTGAAGGCAAGGAGAATGCCGTATGCTACATAAGCAAAAAACTGATCGAGTACGAGACCAAATACACTCAGCTCGAGAAACTCAGCATCACCTTGGTTTGGGCCACAAAGAAACTGCGGCACTACATACTCTCCCATACAATACATGTGATCAGTAAAGCCGATCCTCTCAAATATCTATTCGAGAAACCAGCACTCAACGGACGTTTGTCCAGGTGGTTGGTCATGCTAGCAGAATTCGACCTCAAATACATTCCACAGAAATCTATCAAGGGTTCAGCAGTCTCAGATTTCCTAGCCGACTGCCCTGTCGAGGCAGAAGAGGAAGATTACGACTTACCCGACGAGCAAATCTTAATGACTAGTGATGACAGTTGGTCAATGCATTTTAACGGTGCCTCCAATCAGAACGGATGTGGTAATGGAGTAATTCTAGTACCCCAGACGGCACATATATTCCTATATCAGCAAAACTGCAATTCAACGTCAGAAACAATGCGAGTGTACGGGGATATGAAGCATGCATCATGGGCCTGGAAGCCGCCTTAGCCCTAGGTGTCCAGAAACTTCGAGTGTACGGGGATTCTTCCATAATCATCAATCAAATTTCCGGCAAATGGAAAGTAAGGAGCTAGAACCTGGCTCCATACCAGCCTTACCTTGAGCAGTTGTCCGAACAAATAGAAGAGCTCCGCTATACATACCTCCCGAGAGAGGAGAATCAATTCGCCGATGCACTGGCAAAACTGGCCTCAATGATCAACATTCCAAGCGGCATGGCTGAAATGCCACTTACAATTGAAACACGTCAAGAAGCAGCATATGTCCATGCTATTGACAACGTCGAGTAAGATGAAGATGAACCTTGGTTTACAGACATCCAAAGGTATCTACAAAGTTCGGAGTATCCCCCACACTTTTCAAGCAACAATCGAAGGGCTCTACGACTACAATCAGCCAATTTCGTCATAGAAGGCGGCATTCTATACAAAAGGTCCCTTAACGGTCCTAACCTCCGATGTGTTGACAAGCACGAAGCTCAAAGAGTCATGGACAACATACATGCGGGAGTCTGTGGCACCCACATGAATGGGAAAATGCTAGTTCTCAAGATCGTCAGGGCACGATACTATTGGACTACCCTCGAACGGGATTGCTACTTCTTTGTCAAAAAATGTCCCACATGCCAAAAGTGTGCGAATCTGAAGCACATTCCTCCATCTCTACTATACTCTCAATCATCACCGTGGCCATTCTCAGCCTGGGGTATCGACGTCATCGGCAAAGTCACTCCAACAGGCACCGGGGGTCATGAGTTCATACTGGTCGCATCGATTATTTCACCAAGTGGGTCGAGGCCAGATCATTCAAAGTATTGGGTTCCAAGCAAGTGGCCCAATTCATACAAGAAAACATCATACGCAGATATGGCGTTCCTCACGAGTTCATCAGCGACCAAGGAACCCACTTTCAAGGAGAGTGTGAAGATCTATTCACCGAAAACAAGATTCAACATTATCGCTCTTCACCTTATCTCCCACAAACCAATGGAGCAGTCGAAGCAGCCAACAAGAATGTCAAGACCATCATCATGAAAATGACTACCAATTACAAGGAACTTCAATTCGCATTGTGGGGATATCGAACTTCAATTCGCACTTCAACTGGTGCAACTCCGTTCTCATTGGTCTATGGAATGGAAGCAGTACAACCTATCAAACTGGAGATACCTTCTCTAAGGATAGTCCTAGAAAGAAAAATCCTAGAAGCTTCATGGGTACAAGTAAGATATGACGAGCTAGTCATGCTCGATGAGCGACGGCTTCAAGCCGCTCACCATGTACAAGTCTATCAGCGCCGAGTGGCCAGACATTTCAACAAAAGGTTAAGAACCCGAAACATCAAGGAAGGCGAGCTTGTCCTGAAAGCCCTTCGCAAAAGAATCATGGACCCAAGGGGAAAATTCAAACCCAACTGGGCAGGCCCATACATCGTCAAGAAGATCCTCTCCGGGGGAGCAGTTGAACTAACAGACATCGACGGAACCGAATTCAGATCGCTTACCAACCTCGATCAACTCAAGAAGTTCTATGTCTAAGTTCCATGTTTAAATTCAAGAATCCAAATTCAGGTCTTGTAAGGTAGTCAGAACTACGTTCGGCCTGATTCCCTAACGGGACACGTAGGCAACCTCATTTCGAGGCCCGGCCACTTTAATAAAAAAAAATTCAAAATTTCCTCAATTAAGGGCATCCTAAAAATCAAATCAAATCAAATTTCAAAACTCAAATGTTGTCTTTATTCCAAACGTGCCAATTCAAAGAAAAGCATGTTCAAGCGGAATTTAACACAATAACTTATTTGGCCCTAAGGCCTTCAAAGCTAATTCAAATACAAAGTCGGGATCAAGTGAAGCAAAGTTCAAAAGCCTTTTCACTTCCTAAACACATCTTTCTAAACACATCTTCCAAACACATTCTAAACACAATTCCTTCCAATACGATTTCAAACACATTTAGCCTACAAAGATCTAGGGTCAGGCGACTATGCTCTCTAGTCTTGGCACCTTGAGTACTATCCCCTGGCTCCTCCCGCAATCAATCATCAATCTTCCCCTTGCCCAAGCGGCGGGAGAAGGAACTTGCAAGCCTTCAAAGACGGGAGGACGACGAACCTCCTTTTGGATTCCGAACGGTCAAGCACCGGATGGGCCACACTCCCGTCACCTTCCTCATAGTCAGTTGATGCAGGACGTCTAGCTCTAGAATCTCGGACTCTAGGTGGTCCTGAGAAAGAAATGTCCCTCTGGATTAGGCCTCTCATCCATACAATATACCCCGCAGACAGAGTAACTGGCTCAGGTGGGAACTGGATACTCAAGAATGGTTTGGCGATCCAATACCGCCTCGAAACTTCAAGTCGATTTGCATTCAGCGCAACAGGTTTCGGGTTCTCTTCCTTGCAATCCGGGATCTCCTGTTTCAAGCCATACTGCCTGATCACTCGAACAGGCGAGTAGAAGACCAGCATTGTGAGGCTTGGCACCCTCAAAGCAGTAGAACCAGGGGCATGTCTCATACCAGCAATTCCCCACCAAGGAACTACCCACCTTATACAAGATTCAATCCCAGAGAGTTCGCATCTCCACTTATCCAATGAAAGCCGGCCATACACCATGGGCCGCACGGTGAATCCTCTTCTATTGTAGCTCGCCATGTTCTCCGGTGGTGCCACCAACATGAGCCTCTCCATAAGCCAAACCTTGGGAGTATACAAGAAACACAATTCAACATTAATTCAAAACTCAAAATTCAAATACAAGTACAAGTTCAACAATACAAAGAAGGCTCCAGATCCTTACTTGGAGTAATACCGGACTTCCCGACGGCAATGAAGAGGGGTCTGACTTCAGCATGTCAAGGCCCATCAATATTTCGCCAATCACGAGCGGCATTGTGTCCCGACCATTAGCAAACTGCTCTACAATCTCAATTAGGGAGGCATCGCCATTGCCAAACCCCTGCTTCGAAAAGAGAAAGCGAGCAAATATACAAAAACTCAAGGCTCTCAAGGAAAACATTGGGAACATCAAGCCCAGCAAAGTAGGTGACAAAGAGGGACAAATCCACCCCTCTGCCATATACAACAGCACTCAAAAGTTGGGGCTTCAAGCCCAAATACCTTTCAAAACTCGAGAAAAAGTGTTCTTCAACACTAGGCATGCATGGCTCCAGCATCAAGGGCCACCCCAATATGGCACTAAATTCCTCAAGGAGGGGACATACCTCATTATTTCCAAAGCGGAAGACATGATGATTCGGGTCCCAAGCCTCCAGAGCAGCAAGAATGAAGTGCAAATCCAATTTTACAAACCGGAAAGAGATGAGCACCCAAAGATGCATGCCATCAAGCTCCCTTTTCTCCAACTTGCCTAGCGAACCAAGCCACGAGTTCAAGGCACTTTCAAAAGACACAGCCATATTTTCTCTTCGTGAGGAAGCAGTATGCAATGATAGCAGGGAAGGATTGATACAAGAAATGATCCGAAATGCTCCCTATTTATACAAGAATTGGCTTGCACGACAGCTCACAGGCGCCAGGCGCCAAGCCCGCGCCAGACGCCGGGAGCCTGCACCAAAGGACGAGGCCACCATCCTCTCTTATGACTCCGAGTACACACTCTTTAGTGTTTCGGACAGCAGAGTACAACCTCCAATATTCAAGATTCCAAAGCCGCAAGCCACGCAATTTCAAGCAGTCCGGATCAACGCTTCGAGCAGATTTCGGATCAATTCTTACTTTCAAAATTCAAGCATTCTAGTCCTAGATCGACGTCCTAAGTCGAGTCTGCATATGCATTAGCAAGAGTTGAATATACTTTGACTTGCGCTTTTCCTAACCAAAAAACCTCAGTCAAAGTGGGGGCTTATAGTGGGTACATACAACCGAAAAAATGGGCAAATGTTTTCAAATTTTTTCGCAAAATTGTCATGCATGCATATAGCTACAAAATTTGAAGTCACACACAACGCATGCAATTTCAAGCATTCAAACATACGAAAGCTAATCTTCAAATTTTACAAACCAATTCAAAGTTCAAAACCATACAAACCATACAAAAATTCAAGTTTCAAGCCATACTGTAGACACCTACTTTTGTCCCCATTCCCGAAAGGGAAAGGTTCGATGATGAAAGCATAAATCTCCACTTGACAACGCATCTCCTATAAAATAAACGAATCTCAATTCCCCTTTTCATTTCACCCGAAACCTGCTATTTATGGAAACCTGCTAAAAATAGTAACTGCCGTAAAAGGTAGCTTCTAAAAGTGGCAACTCATAAAGGATAGAAACCTGTCAGAATTAGGTGTTGCATTCCAACATAAATGCTAAATGAGATAGAAAACTGCAAGAATCCTATTCCTAATATGATTCGGAAATAAGAGTTACGTATTAATTAAAATCCTAACGAGCCTAGAGTTTGTAACGGGCCCAGACGCATTCCGTCATAAAATTGATACGCACTAAAAGACTCGATTAAGTCTCAAACTCTACGGATTTCAGGAATCCGAATCTGACTAAAGAAAACAGCCCAGACCCTATTTTCAACGCCTGGCTCTAGGCGCCGAAATCTTCGGCGCCCAGGCCTGGGCGCTGAAAATACCTGGGTACGTGTTTTTTCCTAATTCTTTGTGGATTAGAACTCTGCAATTCTATCTTTCCACGAACTCTACCCTATAAATAGACCCCTAAATTTGACGTGAAAAGAACACACAACACAATTATATTCTGAGTATTGACTGCAACCCTTAGCCTAAGCCTCACGCTGCGAAACTGTTCACGCGTTCTGTCGCAATCGATCCATAAATCGAACAGAACGTATCCTGTCCCATAATTGAGATTCGTTTAAAAAAAAGGAGAAATAGCAAAGTCAAAGTGGTTGGTTTTCTGAGAACCGTGACGCACCTCTCAAGGGTGCGTCGTAATGTGTCCCTTTTCGATGATTTAACCGCTTTCCTCGCCCTTTTTATGAACTGTTAAACTAACCTAATCTGATTGTTCTATCACGCCTAACAAATATAATATTTTTTGGGAAATTGGATTATCATGCTAGGTCCCTTAATGCTAATTAAATCAGATAATCGCGATCGATCTAGTATTATATGTTGCATATTGCTAAAATCAACTAAGATTAGTTTAATAGTTAACGCACGTCCCTTCAATTATTTATGCTGAGCTACTAAGGATATCCTGCCTCTGGAGTTATCGACGAGCGAGTACTCCGCTCGGTAGTTACAGTCCCCCAAACCCTCAATCTCTACCTTGCGGGTGTATGTTGAGAGATCCCCACACCAGGGATCACAAGGGAACCTACGGCCGTCGTGGTCAAACATAATTGCACTCCCTTTATGTCACGACAACCGGGTTTTGTCAGTTTTTCTCATTGTCGTTAAAAACTGAATGGCGACTCCTAAATTACTAGTCAATTGGGTGTAAACTCACAGGAAATCCAATTACACTTGATTGAATAAAAAGAATCGTCACACCCACGAGGGACGAGGTCACGCATTAGCCTCGCGCTTTTTCTCCCCCTCACACATACAAACACAATACAATCCAGCCTATACAATATCAACCCAGGCAAGCTGGAACTCGCTACCATGCAGGGTCAATCTGAGTCATCGTCAGCAGTGATATCAACCACAGGTTCCTTGTCCCTGTTCCGCCTCCTGAGGCGCTCCAGCTCCTGATCCAGCTCCGTCCCAGGGGTACTAGGATCCTGCTCCGAGATACGAAGTGTGCCAGTGGAGGGATGAACTCCCTGCAGAGGAGAGGAATACTGATACGGCATCGGCATATACGGGTATGACACAAACATCTGAGCCTGGCGCATCCTCTCCATATCCGCATAACAAGCTCATGAACCCGCACCCCAAGGCTGAGGACCACTTCCTTTGAAGTAACAGCCGGAAGGAGGAACAAAGGGCCGTGAACCGCTAGCACCTCCAAATGAATGCCTGGTGGGGTCAACATGTACAAAACGGGAAGCTCCCCACTCAGCATCAGAATGCCTCTAATGAGCACCAGCACCGGACCCCTGTCCCTGCTCCAAGCTTGGTCCCTCCTGTCCCAAGGACGTCTCCGCCTAAGGCTCCCTGTCAACAGAGTCTCTACGGTCTCGACGACGCTCCTATACAAGATACAATTTCAAGAATCAATTTCCCAGTTGGAATTTCCAGTATACAAGTTGAGGTACCTCTCTGTTCCGGCCAGAAAGCTTCCTGGTCAGCTTGGCGCACTGCCTCTTCCAAGAATCAAGCAAGAGCATCCAGCGACGCACTCTCACCCGAGGCGCCTGCATACAAAATCAAGATCAATTTCCAAATACAAGTTCCAAACAGTTAAAAAAATGTAACAGTACTTACAGGGGCGTAATGCTCAGGTACAGCATTATATGATTTTCGGTGCGGAGGAGAAGCCCAAGGAATGGTCTCCACCACCTCTTCCCCGTCCGAATTCTCATAGCGGAGGATCCTATCAGCATGAGGAATGTCCTCAGGATCAACCTCCTCCTCCTACATATAATCATACAATCATACAATGATACAATCATCCAATCAATACAAGAATACAAGAATACAAGAATACCGCGTTGGCAAAAGGACGCCATACCACCTACAAAGCATACAACTCAGGCAACAGTACAAATACAAATACAAGAGAGCAAAACAGTACAAGAATATTACCCTATCAGCAGGTAAAACTCTCCAAGCTCTGCGAGAAGTCTCCAGGGACGCACCAACGCGCACCGCTCCTATCCAAGAGGCAGCATACGGGTAAGCCGCATCTCTAGTACGCTCCGGCGCCAAAGTCGGAAAGTGCTCATAGATACAAATCTTTCAAGGAACAAACAAAACATCAGTCAAGTTCAAGATACAAGCGTACAAATACAAATTACAAAGTACAAGGAGTCTCGAATACCTCCAGCACGCTCCACAGAGTTCCCATGCTCGGGTCACTCCCCAGTGCAGTCCGGGAGGCCCGCCCCATTTCATACAAGAGGTGGCTATATGCCAAACCACCCCAGTTATAACTCGAGACAGCTCTCAAGTCCCTCAGAGCGGACAAGAAGCTAATATGCGCCAGACTGTTCCTACTCGGGGCAATCACTCTGCTAACCAAGACAAGGAGGAAGAGCCTAAACCTCTGCTCCGCGGACACACCCTCATCACAGATAGCATCCACAAGCACCGTCACAGAAGCGTGAGAGTCGTCCTCTGACAAATCAACAACAGGGCCGAGCAAGTCCCTGGCAGCGGCCGAGCGCCACGTCAGCTCAGAAGCAAAGGTCACATTCCTCTCAGAAAAAGGAAGACCTGTAATCATAGAAAACTTAAGAGGGTTAACAGTGATCTCTCCCCATGCCATGTGGGAGGTGTTGGTGGTATCCCACCACAACTCTAACAAAGCCCACAAACGGTTTTTAATCCCCCGTTCTCCTCGGGGAACCTCCCATGGTGCGCCAGAAATCGGCCAAGCCCATTTGCGACCAAATCTCCATAGCCTCTGCATCAGCACGGAGAGCTTTAAAGGCCCTCTGAACCTCCACCAAGGACCAGTAAGTACGGAACGACTTTCCGTCGGCCTACAGGTGAACGCGTTAGCTCAAGACCTATACAAGTACAAAGTACAAACCCAAAACACAGTACAAGACTCACCATGCCAGCGCGAGGCCGCTGAGACAAGTGCCAATCCGGCCGAAACACCAGGTCGGAAGGGGTCCAACCAGCACCAGGGAAAGCAGGCGCATCTCGGGGTACCATACCCCCACCTGGCGCATTTATTGCAGCCGCTTCATCATCCGAAGCGTCTTCCTCAGCAGCTCGAACCACAGATGATTCAGCGAGTTTCTCCGAGTGTGACGAGGCATACTAAATCAAGTAGCATACAAAGAGTCAAAATTCTAAACTGGGGGCTATCCTAATATGGCCCACACAAGGTCAAGCGATGAAAAACAAAATCCCCAGTGGACCTCTAATTCAAGGTACAAGTTCTACACCAACGCCTAGGCTACCCACGCCGAAGCAGGTATACAATTCCTACACCAACGCCTAGGCTATCCACGCCGAAGCAGGTATTCAAGTTCTACATCAATGCCTAGGCTATCCATGCCGAAGCAGATACGAGTTCAAGAAATTTCAAAAGTACAAGTTCCAACAGTTCAAGTTCAAGTGGCTATCAAACAGTTTTCTAAAAGCTTAAGCATACAAGCATCATTTCAAAGTACAAGAAAATCAAAACTACATGCAATCCTAGAGTTATTTCATAAGCAAAAACATGAAAAACTTACATGGACAAGGCAAGAACAAGACCAAGGGAAGAGCTTAATCAACCTTTGAGAGAAAGAGCAAAAGAATTTCAAGTGAATGTGCCTCAAAATGGCATGGCAAGGGGCACTTATATAGTGCAGCCCCGCGCCAGGCACCGCCCCAACGCCGTGCGCTGACCTGTTGCATGCGCAAGTCTGCAGCG